>NC_056733.1:692174007-692299007 GCF_019279795.1 Protopterus annectens
ATGCACTGAGCATGAGCACAGTTCTGAATCCCAGGATAAGTAATGTTGAAGTGAATGAAAAGTGCTAAAAAGAAAGCATATACCTAAACTACATAATGATAATAATGGAAACTGTTACAGGTTTGTTTTCTTTTCTATTAATGTATGTGAACTCATGCTGCAACTTAAAATGTGATGAGTTAATAAAGATGTCTTTAAAAATCCAATATTCAAATGACAGGGATTTTACTTTCTTCTCTGCTTATTATAAATCTTTATTTATGCTATATTTGTTAAATGGGTAGAACATTAATCCTCAGGGACTTTTGAAGACTCGCTGCAGGAGCAGTGTGTAGTGAAATACTTGCTTAGAGTCACACAGTTGACAAATGGAGGCCAATAAGAATAAAACCCTGAACTAGAAGAAAAAGCTCATCACCTTAACCCTGTGCGTTAATTGCCAGATTTATTTTATTTATTTATTTTATTTTACATTTGTTGACCGGGCTAGTCTAGCTGGAGATATGTCCATTTTCAGTAGAGGCCCGGGGAGAAAAGCTCCAAGAATCATACAGATTTTTTACAAAGTTAAAAACAGGAGTTATACAGATAACAGAGATACCAATATTACAAAAAATGTTTTTTTTTTTTTCCTTCTTCTTCCTCTTCAAATAGTACAAATTGGTGTTACCATGGTCATTTTGTAAGGTACAGAGTAGAATTAACATGGTCATTTTGTAAGGGACTGAGGTATGATGTAGATATATACTTGTAAGATATATGCAATAATGTAGTTTATTGATACATAAAAGGTAGCTACTAAGGGATGAGTTGGGATAAGTGAATATGAGAAGATTTAGTCAGGGTTAGTACAGGTACATAGCCAGTGATTGTTAAGGTAGAGTTTCAAATTCCTTTTGAAAAGTGAGAGAGAAGTTTGAGATGTGATTTCAGAGGGAAGTTTATTCCAAAGTTTTCCTACAGAGTTAGAGAACAAAGACTCACCTGCTGTGTTGTTGGGTTTAGTAGTATTGATCAGTAGTTTGTTAGAGGAGCGTAGAGATGTGAGGTTTTTATAAGGTGTAATGAGGCTAGAGAGTACTGGAATATTGTTAGGTAGATATAGAGTCTTATGGGCTATTATAAGCTGGTGATATTGAAGCTGATTAAGAAATTCAAGCCAGTTTAATTGTTTAAGATTTAGACAGTGATGGGTTCTGTAAGGAGAGCCTGTAGCAAATCTAGCAACATTATTATAGGAAGTAGTTAGTTTCCTGATGTTGTTTTTTGAGAGATTAGTATAAATGGGAGAGGCGTAAAGCAGGGTGGATATTAGGTGGGTTCTGGCTATAGCAGTCTTAGCTGCTGGTGTAAGATAAGGTTTAATTCTGTAGAGGGATCCCAGTTTTTTGTTGACTGACTTTATTGTAGTGTTTATGTGAGTATCAAAGTTTAGATTGTTGTCTATTGTTATTCCTAGAAGTTTAGTGGTAGGGTCAGAAGAGATAAGAGTACCATTGTTAGAAGTGAGACTGAAAGGTAAAGATGTGGACTTTTGGGTTGGTGAGAAGAGTAGCAGTTTAGTTTTTTTGGGAGGCAGTGTTGAGAAAACCATAGTTCAACAGTGTTGAATGCTTTTTGGGTAAGAGACTGTAGTTCAATTTGAGAAGAGGCTGAGCAGATTATGGAAGAATCATCTGCATACTGAATGCAGGTGGAGTAAGGAATGGCTGTTTGCAGGTCATTAATGAAGATGGAAAATAAGAGTGGGCCTAATATGGATCCTTGAGGGACATCGAGAGAGAGATAGGAAGGTGATCGGATAGTTTATTTTTCCAGAGTACAGCCTGGTGACGATTATCAAGGTAAGATGTAAACCAGTTCAAGGCAAGAGGATCAAGTGAGAGAGTATTCAGTGTATGGAGTAGTATTTGGTAGTTAACCATGTCAAAAGCTTTGGATAGGTCAATGAAGACTGCAGATGAAAGACGATTATTGTTACGATTATTGCTGATGCTGTTAGTGAATGATAGCAGTGCAGTGGTGCTACTGTGGAAAGGTCTGAAGCCATGTTGACAGTTAGCGAGTAGGTTGTTCTGGAGAAGGTGGTTGAGTAGTTGTTTATGGAAGCATTTTTCCATAATTTTTGCGATAGGGGAAAGTAAAGCTATGGGGCGAAAGTTAGAAAAGTCATTGGAGCTCCCACCTTTGTGTAGTGGGATGATGTGTGAAATTTTCCATATTGAAGGGACAGTTCCTTCACTTATTGTTCTATTTATCAGAATGGAAATAGGGTAGGCAATGGCTTTAGCTCCTTTTTGCAAGAATTCTGCTGGGAGTTTGTCAGCTGAGGGGGTGGTAGGTTTTAACTTATGTAGAAGAGAGGAAATGTAGGAGGTAGATACTGGTTGGAGGTGAAATAGAGGAGGTGGATTTGTAGAGGAAGTGGTCAGATTAGATATGTCAGGAGATAGGTGGCTAGCTAGAGTTTGGATGGTATCAGTGAAGAAAGAGTTAAAGGCATTTGCTGTTTGTGTGTGGGATTCTCAGGGTTACAGCCTAGTGGGTTAGGTGTTATTAGTTGGCCTGGATAAAGAAGATTATTAATATAAGTCCAAAATCTTTTGCGTTCTTTGAGAGAGGTTTGTTGTAGCTGAAGATAATAATTCTTTTTGTCTAGAAGTATGGCTTTTTTTGTATTGTTTCTATGTTCTCTAAAGGTTTGGCAGTCTGTTGCATTCTTAGTTGTACGCCATTTTGCCCAGGATTTGTTTCTAGGTTGGATTTTTTGTTTAGTATTGTTAGTGAGCCAAGGGGCTGGTTTATTTCAAATAAAGTTGCCAAGGGAGTAAAGGAATTTTTGACAGTCTTAATAATTTTAGATCACTCAGCTATAAAAGTTCAACTGAATACAGCTAACATACATTTTCATAGCTTGCAATGAAAACTAAATGACTACTACATGATCTGGAGACTATCTTCACAGATTATTTCAACATATAGGTGAGGAACATCACAAATGTAATATTAGATGGGCATCACTCAGACAACTCTTGTAGAGGATTCAGGGCCATAAGCGCAATGAAAAGCCCCTGAGTAAAGTCCTGCCTCTCTTTGTGAGGATCCTTAGCCACAAAAGCTACATGGTTCTTTGGGACATCTGCTTTAACAAATCTAGGAGGGTCAGACCCCTGCCTAGATTCAGTGAGGGTACCAGGCTTTAGCAACTAATATTTGGGGAATACCCCTAGGCCTCTCAGATATAATCAGCCATGGTCCCTCCCTCTGCATCTGCATCAGATGTATGCACAGCTTCAGCAGATGTGCAGAAAGACAGCTCCATGTCAGCTTCCAACTGGGTCGCAGCAGAGGAAACTGACGTTGGCACCAGACGGTTCTCAGGTTCTTCATCTAACCCAGTCGAGATGTCCAGTGGAGGTTGGATAGCAGCAGGATCAGTATATGCCTTTTTGTCTTTCAGTGCCAACTGAACTTTGGGGCAGGTGGATTCATCCATGGTATCCTGAGCCAAAAGTTTCAGACGGTGGCTTTCTAAACAAACACAGTGGGACGAAAGACGACTGCAGAGTGTCTTAAGGACATATGCTTGACAAATCTCACACTGTGTACAGTCGTGTGTGGCACCCAAACAAAAAAGGCACTTCTCGCATCTATTTCTATGGGGACTCTGCCTCCCACACTCACATTTTCCTTTCTTTAATGACATGAAAACAAACTACAAGGAGGAAAAAACAAAGAGAGGAACCCTAACATGGCACTTACCTTTAGAAGCCTCAGTGGATGAATCAACTAAGTGAACGGCATACAGACCAAATTCAGAAGTAGAATCCAGACTGGAGGCAAAGAAGTACTGAGGATTAGGCATCTGGGTGTCACATATATACCTTACGCTATGCACACAGGACATAACGTCTAACATTCGACTCCTGGTAGGTGTGGACGCTTTGTTTTACAAGTCTGACATTTGGCTATCTTTGGCAGGATATCCCAAGAGTAAAGAATACTGCAACAGTGATAAGGAAGGACATCTGTGAGATATAAATATGCAACAACAATGTCATTGTCAGTAAGTAAATAGGTAGCACATTTGCTTTTGATGCCAGGAAGATCATGAGGCTGTGTGTTCTATTCCCAACATCATCCGCTTGACTTTACATTCTAGTACTGACACTGAAGTGCAGCAAAAGCATGTTGCTGGAGCCTTGAAATGTAGTCCATCACATGAGATGTTAAACTGAGGTCCCAACTGCTTAAGTTGGTAGTAGCTTAGCTGGATGTAACATATCACTTATTGAAAAAAACAGAATAGTTTTTTCTTAAAAAATACACAGAATAGAAAATAATTTGGCAAGAATGCATCCTATATATAAATAACAATATATCAAAACAACTTCAAAATGAACATACTTTACATAATTGAAAAAAAATTCAACATTTCAATTATCCATCAGTTTCAAGCCCTTTTAAACACATTCTTCTGTATATTTAACATTAAAGAACTTCATGGTGTGCAGAACAAATTATCCCTAGTCAACTCGAATACCACTGCTGCTCTCCCCTGAACTACACTATGCCCAGTGAGACTAGCAATGTCAACAAAACTTAAAAAAAAAAACTTCTAGTTCCATCCTTCTATATCTATTTTAAATTAAAAGTACAAAGGCAATTCAGGGATCTGTTATTCACAGAAAACATGACTCAGTTAAGTATCCATCTCTTGTGAGTGCACTGTAAGTAAGCCCCCCTCCCCCCAAATAAGTAATATAAAAATAACACTACATCCTTATCTTCTTAAAAGACTGATTAGATATGAGGAGCCGGGATGCCATTACAAATAAAACACACAGTAAGTGCCCCTATCACCAGCTTTGGTGACATAACTAGACACTTAGAGCAACAGATAACCAAAGGGACCTATGTGGCCTAAACAGAAATGAATGATGACATTACCCACTGTTCAGTCTGAAGCATACAGTATATTACACTGAACTAAGAGTATAGCAACCCACTATATCAATGCCAAGATTAACAAAACCGTAAAAAAGTGCACATTTCAAGGCATTTCTGCAAACCTGGCAACCCTCAGACAGGTGTTCTTTACACTGCATTACATTTGCTTAATGGCAAAATAAATCTATCTAGTCTCCAACTTTAAGTGCCTTAACATTCTGCCTCTTCTTCCCCTCTAATTTCCCCCTTACTCTTTGCCCATCTGTCCCATATTTTCTCGACATGCCTCTTCTCCACCACTCATTCCAGCACCCATTCCATGGGTTTACAACACTCTCTGTGAAGAATTATTTTTGGTTATCCCGGAAGTAATAGGCCCTACAATCTGCTGCCTGTGCCCCATCTTCCCTCTCTGTCCTCTTTGTTAACACTGTTCCCTTCACATCTCCCTGACACAATCTTTTCTGCACCAATATCATATTCTCTTGTCTTTTCTGGTCCAAAGTGAGAAAAACTCTTCCTCCTCCAGCTTTTGATCATGTTCTTTTTCTTCAATCTCACAAATCTTTCGGGTAACTTTAATCTGGATTTCTTCCAGTAGACTGATGTCCTTTTCCTTGTATTGCCTGCAGGACTGTATAAAGTACTAAGGGTGAGTCCTGATCAGGGTCAGGGCCCCATGGAATATTAGCATTGCCTCTACTTCTGGAAACTGTCCCTATGAGGATACACCTCAGCTTTGTTTGCTGCTGTCACTGCCCTATGACTTTGCTCTCAGTGGTCCAATCCAGGTGTGATTAGCATTCCCAGACTCCTGTCATACTCCTGTGTTACTATTTCATAAAACTCAATATTTAATACTTAACAGAGAGAGGTAGGAAGGTAAACGTAATTGACTCACATGACAAAATAAGCAAATATGCACTAAGGACAATAATTGTCTTGGTCTCAAAAGTAAAATTATCTAATTGCACACAGGTTCAAGTTTATTATATATCAAAGAAGCAGGGGCATTATACTAATGTATTTACAAACAGCAGGGATGGCACAGCTGATAATGTTGGCACCTCACAGCAAGAGGTTCTCCAGTTTGATTCTTGTCTGGAATGCCTTCTGTGTAGAGTCTGTATGTCCTCCCTATGTTTCCTCTGGGTGCTCCAGTTTCCCCCTCACATTTCAAAGACATGCAGTAGGATGAATGGACACTCTAAATTGGCCATAGGTGTGAGTGTGCATGGAAATGTGTGGCACAGTAGAACAGCTGTGACAGGGCTATCCACTTGCCTGTGTGAACTTTGGCTCTAGATGATTGCCACTGTTGAATTGACATCCCAACTTCATGTGCAAAAATGGGAAAAGGGTTGTGGATGGACGGATGGATGGATTTATAAACAGGAGCCACTGGCGGCAAGGAGTATGTTAAGTATGCATTGCTAAAGTGCAAGGAATTAAATGGAACAGTTTTAGTGTCATTAAAGATAGCAATGAGTGTGCTTCAAGTAAAGAAACCACACTGGAACTTTGTGATGAAAGTGTATTGAGGATTAGTATAATCATTGCCATAATGTAAATAATTTACAGTCCCCAAGTTTTGCCACATATACACAACAGAAATGGAAAATACAAACTGATAAGGAACTATTTTTGACTGATACCTCCGCTACATAGAAAGGGATTTTGCCTCCCTTTAAAATTTGTGCTTTGTCAGTCAGGTAGGTACAGGCCACTAAACAACAAAGATAGTCACTAGCCAAATCTGATGTACAATTAACAAGTAAATGGTCAACTGAATCAAATGCCAAGGACAAAATAGTAATAATAATAATAATAATAATAATAATGATGATAACATACTACACCAGCTAAAAAATATTATTCACATCATGGATGAAATGCTAAATTTAATAACAGGTATTGTCTGTGAAATACTATACTCAACAGGGTATGAGTTAAGGTTGATGGAAGAAATTGCCATGTCACACACCACATCATTTTGGCTAGAGAGCTAACAACTAAACTTGGGTCTGCAGTTGCTGATATTTCAGAAGATCCGGCTTTGTTGATAAGGACAACAGCAACATCCTTCAAAAGATTAGTGACACATATCTTCACCACCATTCTGGTTGAATCTGAAGGGAATACTATTTCAGGAGTAATGTTGTGTCTTTCGGCTTTTCCTGGTTAGGGGTTGCCACAGCGGAACTCCGGTCCGCTAATGATTGGCAGTAGATTTTAACGTGCTGGCTTGCCGGGCCTAATGCACAACCTTCAACGAAGGAACACCCATTCACACATGTCGCCACACAGAAGACGCTCTAACTAAGAATCGAACGGGCAACGTCTAACTGTGAGGCGACAATGCTACTGCAGCACCACCACCGCAGTACACCATTTCAGGAGTAATATTTTTCTTCATTTTGACTTTTTTATGACTGAAAAGAAAAAAAAGATGAATATAAAGAAAACTTAAGTACTTAAAACATACTATTTGGACAGTCAGCATTACATTCATTCATTCTCTGATTACATGTTTAATCCAACTTGGGGTTGTATTTCAGTCAGAGCTAATCTCAGCATTCACAGTGAACAAGGCATAGGAAGTAATACCAGATGGTGTGCCACTTAAGGCAGAAAATGCTAACTGATTCACAACTGTGCCATCCATAAACATTATACATTTTTATGTATTAATTTGAATTTTGTTTACTAGTATTCACTGGTCCACTGATGACCTACTTCAGGCATAGCCCGGGATCCAAAAAAGCACCTTTTTTTTTAAATTTTGCAAACATTTACATACTTTACCAGCTCACACATATTATTCTACCCATGTGCCTATTTCATACCTCTCAAACTCTTAGCACAAGAAATCTGGAAAAAGACAAAAATAATGGTGGGACAAAGGCTCAGAATCAAGAAGAAATGTGAAATATTGCTCTTATAAACTTAGAATGTTGCTAAAATAACAAGTTTACTTTAGCATGCATTTTCTGAATGATATACAGTCTGAAACACAAATAATTTTCAGCATTTAGTGATATTAATCCTCAATGATTTGCCAAAAAAAAAATTATGAGAAACAGTCCAAAAAATATGATGCAAAAATCTGAACATTCTGTGACAGTCTGGACAGTTGAGAGGTATGGCTTATGTGGATATATTTTATCATCTTAGTTTCTTTAGGCAGTTTGCACATATGCTCTAAGAATTAAAGCAGTTTGCACATATGCTCTAAGAATTAAAACAAAATAACTGTTTTTTGAATAAGGCACAACATAAAAGCTAATACCTTAGTACTCAACAAAACATCCTAGAACTGGCACTTGGTGTACTTAACGTAAATAAACACATGCAATCATCAGTCCTGTGGTAAACTAGATGTTCTTCGTGTTTCACTGTTGCAGTCATCACATTTGGGTTATCTGCTTGCAGTAGCCCTCAGTCGGCCTGATTAACAAAGTCTTGGATCCTACGTCGGTTGCTGTCTCCTCTTCCATGACATCAGGTCATCAGGGGTATAAAACATGCAGCCGACGTCATTACATCAGTCTTTCTTGCCATGCGGTGCCCGAAGCAGAAGCAGAAGCAGTTCGCAAGTGCCGGTCGGCCGACTCCTGAAGTTTTCATTTTCAAGTTTCAGAACCAAAGTCTTCAACTAAAAGCTTGGATGGGAGAAAGAAAATTCACCCCGGGTATCACGTCAGTCGCCCAGGGCGCTAGACAGGGGTCCAGGGAAGTAAATAGTGTGGGAAGAAATAACCAGGGAATTGTTATGGCTAGGCTTGTATAGGCCCTAGGGCTGATAGCCTAGTACCAAACTATGAACCTACCCAGTTGGGGAAACTTTTTCTTGCTCTAAACCGATGTCAGTAAATGTAAATTATTGCATTTCTTGTGGAAAGCAAATACCTCATAAAGATTTTCTTTTGTACTGTATTCCTTGCCTAGGCCCTGACCATGACGTACCTCACTGTCGGTTTTGTGCCTTATTTAAACCAAGAACTATCCGTCGTTGGTATATTTTCACTTCTAAATATTTTGGTGCTCGCTTTAATTATCTCGATATGTCTTCGGTAAGCCATCCAGCTACCGACATTCCGAAAAAACGCAAAGATAAAGACAGAGACAGGCTGCCGAGGCGCAAGTACTCAGTGTGGCGCTTTTGCAGCCCCTGATACCTGCTACTTCAGATTCGCAGGCCTCTAATGAGACCCAATCAGAGTCCGGTATGCCGCGAGATGCTTCATCTGTGAAACCTGCGGATGTCTCTACCTTGGATGGGTCCGGAGCCGCTGTGCAGGCACCGGCTTCTGAGGGTGTATTCAGGCCTACGGACTTGCATATTAAACCAATGCCATCTTCCTCTTCAAGGCCTAAAACTCGAACCATGCCTAGAAAACTGACACCCAGACCGCAAGGTCAGGCCTCTATGCCTAAAAAACAAATAAGAATGACTGAGGACTATTACTTTATTCAGGGGAAGCCAACCTTCCCTCTCTAAGAGACCTAGGACTGAGTTTGCTTATGATACTTCTGACCAGGATTCTGAAATTTCTGTTTCCTCTGATGACCAGGATTTACCCTTATCTACCTATGAGGATTCTGATGCTGAGGACTCTATCCCCCCACCCCCACCAGAGGATTTCTCTTTTGGTGAAACCTTGCATACTCTCAGGGAGCATTTTTGTTGGGAAAGTCAGGATTTCTCTGATTCTAAAAAGAGGCTTAGGGATTTCTTACTCTTGCACCAGCACAGGCCTTTAGCTATACCTCCTGTACTGGACATTGTTGATGATGCCATTTCGGAATTTAGCATGGCCCCTGATTATTTACCTCCTGCCCCCAGTAAACCTGATAGATATTACAGGGTTCATGACTCTCACAAGTTCCTTTTCAAAAATCCTACTGTGGATCCTGAAACCATTTCACAGGGACCCAAGGGCATTAAAGCTACTACTACCAAAAATCCTACCTCCTCTGACAGAGACTCCAGGGCGCTGGATAGATGGGGTAAGAAGTTATACACTTCTGCAACTTTGGCCATTAGGGCCTTGAATTGCCAGTTTCATATGTTAAAGTATCAGCAGCATATTACTGGATTGTTTAAACAGAAAATGATGTTGATTCCTGATTGTGCTGAAAATAAGGATTTACAGGATTTAATGCATTCTGCTGAACAAATTGGTAAACATGTGTTGCAATGTGGTTTTGATTCACTAGAGGCATCTTGCAGGGCTGCTGTAACTGGGTCTGTACTTAGAAGGCATGCTTGGCTTAAGGAGCAATCCTTGCCAAATTATATTAAAGTGAAATTACTGGATGCTCCCTTAAATCAGGACTGCCTGTTTGGGAACAAGGCAGAAGAAGTTCTTAAAAAGATGGAGGAAAAAGCTAAATCTATGTAAACCGTTAAAGACTTTTTTACTAGTACAACCTCTGAGATTTAGAATTGGTCCTTTCATACCTTTCCCAGACCTTCTCAGTCCAAACCCAGATCCAGCAGGGCATCCAGGCTTCAGTCCCAGGGGACGCACAGGACTAAGCAGTGGGGGCCTCCACTTCCAAATCTGGGAGTAATAAAACTCCCCCTATGGTAAACTGTCTCGATGTCTTCTTTTTAAAACTTCCAAGCACTTCTCAACTGACTGCCTCTTTGGGGGGAAAGATTGCACTTCATGCAAAGAACTGGAGACTCATTACCCAGGACAAATGGGTTTTAAATATAGTGTCCCAAGGATACAGATTTCACTTCCACATGTTACCAACTACAAGCGGTTGTCCGGATCTACCTCCAAGTCAGTGGGCAGAGGCCCACAAGCAAGTACTCTTTCTCTCTTAAGCATAGGGGTTATTCAATTGGTACCAGAAGAGGAAAAGGGACAAGGTTTCTACTAGAGACTTTTCCTGGTACCCAGAAAAGACAATTCCTGGCATCCTATCCTGGACCTGTCTACTCTAAACACCTTTTTGGTGATTCCAAAATTCAAGATGCTGATTCTTCAAAAGGAAGTATACCTGTACATTCCAATCAGGGAATCTTGCAGAAGATATCTACACTTCAAAGCAGGCTACACTCACTATCAGTTCTCCGCACTGCCCTTTGGCTTATCTACTGTGCCCATGGTATTCACAAAGTGCCTAGCTCCAGTCATTGCATTTTGCAGGCAAAGAAATATTAAAATATACCCATACCTGGACGATTGTCTAATTCAGGCAGAAAACCAGGACATACTTTTGAATCATCTGGCTTTTTACAAAGGGTGCTAACTTGTCTGGGGTACACCATAAACGAAAATATATCACACATGGTACCCTGTCAACAAATTATATTCCTGGGAGCAAGCTTAAATACAACTTCCCAGATGGCTTTCCTCATGCCAGAGAAACAAATTCACTTGACAACCTACTTCAAACAACTGGCCACAAAAACCCTGCTATCTGCAAGGCAAATACTACAAGCCTTGGGGCTCATGGCCTCCTGCATTCTTCTAATTCCATATGCAAGACTGCATATGAGGAAACTACAATGGTATCTAAAAAGCCTATGGTGTCAACACTCTCAGGATCTAGAAGCAATGCTTTCTATCATACCTTGCCTACGCCTAGAGTTCCTTTGGTGGGCAGAGGGCTGCCACCAAAACAAGGGACTACCATTCACACTACCTCCTGCCGCCCAAACCCTAACAACAGACGCATCAGACTATGCATGGGGGGGGGCCCACCTGGCAGGGAAGTGCATTCAGGGAAAATGGAACCCAAGTCAAATGCACTTGCACATCAATCTAAAAGAAATGTTAGCTGTACAGAATGCTCTGACAGCCTTCAGGGACCACATTCTTCTAGGACAATGAATAGTAAAGATGGACAACACCATTGCTATGTGGTACACATCCTTACTCCCTCTGCAGACTAGCCATGGCATTGTGGAACACAGCATTGAGCTAGCAAGTGCATCTACAAGCTCAATTCCTGCCAGGAAAACTAAATACACTGGCAGACGGACTACGCAGAAATCTCATGGACCCAAAAGAGTGGAAACTGGAACCTAGGATTTTCAACATGTTGACAAGCAAATGGGGGAGCCCAGATATAGACCTGTTGCCTCCCTCCAGAACTATCAACTGGAAAAATTTTGCACAAGGACTTCCCACAGACAAGCTTGGAAAGTGGATGCTCTGTCCTTCGGCTTGAAAAACATAACAGTTTATGCCTTTCCTCCTTTGCCTCTGCTCTCCAAAGCACTACTAAAGATCAAACAAGACAAACCAAGGACGATTTTGATTGCATCAGACTGGCCACACCAACACTGGTACCCCCTCCTGCACAGTGTGCCACTGTTGGCCCCATGGCACCTGCCTCAGACTCCTACCCTGCTGTCTCAGCAGGAGAACCAGATTCTGCACCCTCAGCTTCAAACACTGAACCTAGCAGCCTGGCTAATTACCTAATCTCTCCTTTACCATCCCAAAGTAAACCAGTGATGGATATCATTTTAGAGGCAAGGAGGCCTTGTACTAGAAAAGCTTATGCTGAAAAATGGAAAAGATTCTGTGCCTGGAACCAATCTCAAGGGATGAGCACAGGAGTGCCCAATTCAGATTTTACAATACTTAACTGAGATGCTTCACAAGGGCCTGTCTTTTTCCTCAATAAAAATTCACGCCTCAGCCATTTCATCTCATTATAATACAGAACATCCCCTCTTCCTCATCCACTGATCAAGCAGTTCCTCAGAGGGGCCAAAAATTTAAGGCCACCCAGGAGAGCTCCAACTCCAGCCTGGGACCTTAACTTTGTATTACTCAAGATGCATTCTCAACCACCAAACAATGGATGGAAACAAATCACCTTGTACTCAATGCCTCTAAAACCAAAGTAATGGTATTCACCCCCTCTAAAGCTACCTTTTTCAGTCCAAGTAATTTCACTATTACTAGTCACAACAATACACCCCTAGAACTGGTATCTGAGGCCAAATTACTTGGGGTCCAAATTGATAGTCAGCTTAAATTCAATTCTCATCTTCAACTAAACATAAAAAAACCCACTAAAAACTCGGCATGCTCTACAGACAGACTCATTATCTTACACCCTCCATCAAACTCACCCTATCTACCACATTTCTCATCCTATCCCTCCTCTATGGAGCCCCACTTCTAACTAACCTACAATCTTCTCTCAAAACACAACTCTCCTCTTGCTATAACAAAATTGCCAAGTTTGCTACCTCCCATAAGTCCTCCTCACACCATTGTTTAGCTCTCCACAAACTAAAATGGTTAGAACTACCCAATCACCTCACCTACGTCCAACTGACTCCTGCACACAAACTCATCTTCAATCCCTCCCTCTGCCCATCCCTTTCCTCTACCTTCAAAATGCACCTCCCTGATAGAATTCTAAGATCTAACAACCAAAACTTAATTGAACTGTATAAACCAATTCGTCCCCCTGGAAAAAATCTCTTATCCTACAGTCTTGCTCGCCTCTGGAACTCCTTACCCCCATCCATTCGTACCATCACAAATCACTTCTCATTCAAAAAATCCCTTCACTCACACCTAATTTCCCAGTGGCAATGCTCCTGCTCCCACCCAACATAATCTCCTCATACTGAGAATTTCCACTTCTCCTCCCATATTCAAAATGGGAATTTCTACTTACTCTCCTAAACTCATAGATCTTGCTTGTATTAGCTTTTTCTGAATACTTAAAGGTACCTTAGTGTAAATATACCCTAAGATGGAAAAGGTTCTTTGTTTCTATATTGAAAAGTTCTATATCAGCACATATACCTTTCTCTTGATTGTATTAAGCTACTCATCCTGAATGTATGAAAGATATCTCCAGTGTAACCCACCCTAATTTGTAAAAGCCTTTCAGTTTCTATATTGTAAATTGTTTCCAGCGATACAAGATTCTAATATTTGTATATGTTTGTACTCTAGCCTACTGTATTTCCAAGTCCATAGGAATTGTATAATTGAAACTAAATACCTTATTGTAACCTTGCTAATTGTTTTTGGAGCTTTTCTCTCCAGGACTCCATTGAAAACAGGTTATTTTGGCCCAATGGACTATCCTGGTAAACCAACTGCAAATAAAATAAAAAAAATAAATAAATAAAATAATAAACTCACCCTTCCTCCTTTCAAGCCAACTGCTACTGCAGATTTAAAATTCCTTTCTTGGAAAACAGCTTTCCTTTTAGCAATCAATCACTTCAGCAAGAAAGGTATCTGAATTACAGGCCCTTGTGGCAGTGGAGCCTTTCATTATCTTTCATGCGGACAGGGTGTCCCTCAGGACCAATCCCTCTTTCATGCCAAAGGTGGTATCCAGTGTGGCCCTTAATCAGTCCATTCATTTGCCAACCTTCTTTCCTGATCCACAGAACAAAGGGGAACGGATACTGTACTCCTTAGATGGGCACAGACAACTTAGATTCTACTTGGACAGGACTAAACCTCAAAGGAAATCTGAATAACTGCTGGTGACATTTGCTGCAGGGACAGAGGGGAAGGCTATTTCTAAGCAAACCATCTCCAAATGGATAGGCCATTGCATTAATTTCTGCTAAAAGCACTATGGAAAACCTATCCCACACGGGATTAGACCCTCACTCAATCAGGGCTGCATCTTCCTCTACAGCCTTTCTCAGAGGCATACCTACCAGAGACATCCTAGAAGCTGCTACCTGGAGTTCTGTACATACTTTCACCAACCATTACCATTTGACAATTTTCTCTAAATCCAGAGCTGGCTTTGCCACTGCAGTCTTGCAGGGCCTTATAGCTGGTCCTAATGCTATCTAAATTCCTCCTCCCATCCTTAGCTTTGGGAATCTACCCAAATGTGATGACTGCAACAGTGAAACACGAAGAACATAGTACAGTTGTGTACACTTACCATAAATGTAGATGTTCGAGTGTATTCACTTGCAGATCACTAAAGCCAGTAACTCTGCTGGTGAAGCACTATTGCCTTGCACCATAGCCAAATTATGCAACTCCCTCCCACCCACAATTACCGCCGTACCATCATGCACCCACTTCAAAACATTACTAAAAGCACACCTACAAACATGCTGGCTATGCCCTTGAAACTCTCACTCTAATATCACCCACCCCATCCAACCACTATCTTTCTTTCCACTCCACTAACTACCTTGATTATAGCAAGTTCAGATGCTCATAAGCCTAGTACTTATTATATAGCAGGAATCTCTTATTGTAACATTTGTTAATTTCTGTTATGTACTTCACAGATAAAGATTCTAGTTGTCTACTGATGTACTATGTTCTTCATCTGTAAATATGTTGTAAGTAATTGCTATGTTAAATTGTTAATCGCTATGTAATCCAATGTAACTACTGTCTATTTTAACTGTAGAGCTTTTCTCCCCGGGCCTCTGCTGAAAATGGACCCAAGTCCAGTCGGACACTCCCGGTCAACAAATGTAAATAAATAAATAAATAAATAAATAAATTCACTGTTGCAGTCCTGGTTACCCTCCCTCCAGCCCCCTGACTTCTTTTGGCTACACCTCTTCTCTCCTTTACAATGCTTAAAAGCTTTTTGGTGTATTTGCTTTTTTGTTGGAGGTATAACCTTGTATATTTACAGATTTTAACTGCTTCCCATTAGGGGGGGGCACCTGACATCTGGGGCAAGAAAAACTGATGTAATGACGTCGGCTACATGTTTTATACCCCTGATGACCTGACGTCACGGAAGAGGAGACAGCAACCGACGTAGGACCCAAGACTTTGTTAATCAGGCCGACTGAGGGTTACTGAAAGCAGATAACCCAAATGTGATGACTGCAACAGTGAATACACTCGAACATCTACATTTATGGTAAGCGTGCACAACTGTACTTTTTCTCTGAAAGAAATGCAAATCCATACCTTTTGGTATCATCACCTATTTTACAGCAAGACTAATACAAACACTTGCACATTAGCTTTACAACACTAACAGAAAGGGTACAAGCATGTTCATCAAATACTTGCACAAAATGACCACAAGGAAAAAAATCCATTATATTATCAAATAACAGACCAACCTCCTACAAAGACAAATAACATTTTTCAGAGGAGGTTTTAAAACATCTGGCCACAAGGCAATAGATTCATGCCAGGTCACCAAAGGCAGTTTCAGAGATTTTGCATGTGGGGGAGGACAACCCACTCCCAAACCTTTACATATCAACTACAGAGTTGTATAACAGTGGAGAAAAAGGCAAACTCCATTATCACTGAATGTAGTTTCAACAAACTTACTTCTCTGTTTTTAATTTCACCAAAACTGCCTTCAGCAGCCTGACATGCTCCCAAGGCAATCCATTAAGAACACTTGAAAATCTTATTTAAAAAAATAAAGAAAAAAGTCACTGAATGGGCATGAAGGCAGTTTGAAAGGTACCTGTTTCACAAATATTACTAGGTTCATGTATCCAAAATTCATCCTTAGATTGGGTGTAATTTAGCTCCAAAAGATATTCTAATGGAAAGAATTCAGTAAATGATGAAAGTTATAAATCTAAGACTACAAACTCTTGTAAATGTGATATCCTAATAAGTTTCAAAATTGGCTACCCCTCCAAAAAACTAAGACTGCTGAATTGGGGGAGAGAGGGTAACAAACATAGCCAAGAGTAAGGAATTTAACAAACCCAAAATGAATCTTACAAGCCATGATTATCAGAAACTGACGTGTAAAGATACTTTACTTATCTGGACAAATAAAAATTACTTAATGGTGACAACTTAATTAATGACTTAATTTTGTACCAACAGTACTCTAACAAAAGGAAACAATGGAGGGTTTATAAACTAGTTTAAAAACAAGCCTTAACATTTTGAATGCAATGGTATACTTGTGGGCAATGCAAGAGACAAAGGTATATGAACTGTGCAGAGGCGAAAATGCAGGAAATAAAATAATAGTGCTGAGTTAGTCCAAAATCCTGACAGAAGCAGGTGATGGTTAGTTGAGGGAGGAAGTAGCTGGGAAAATTTTACAGATATATCAAGTAGGTGTTACACAATGAGCAATGTGTGGTAAAAGGGTTTACAGGATTCAGATGAAATGGCAGCATTAAGAGAAAGTTTGAGAGCTTGTATGGGTAAGGGGAAACAAGTGAGCACATGTAGTATAGAAGTACTAGAAAACTATTAAACAGAGGAAGAACATAAAAGGACTGATGGAAACTAATATTTGAAGATAATGCAGACGAGACACAACATTAAAGCAGGAAGAAGATGGTTGTTGTTGCTGGGGCTACGTGCTGGGAGGTAAAAATGTCACATGGCAGTATAACTACAGAAAGTATTGCAGCATACAGTACAACTCATGGGGAAGTAAAGGAGGAAACAATGCCGTACAGCACATCAGTACAACTGAAACTCAAAACAGAAAATCAGCATTTCTTGGAGTACAGACCACCAAATACCACAATAGTACTTGACACAAGATTGCCCTGATAGGTGCTCACTTTCCTAGGATAATAAATATGCATTTAAAACCAAGAAAAAATAAAAAATATACTTTTAAAATCACAAAATGCAGCACGGGCACTTGCTGGTCGATCAGAACACGCCTCTGGTAATCCAAAGTAAATTTTATTCACAAAGAAAAAACTCTTTCGGTTTGAAAAAATAAAACTTCATCAGGTAGTACAAAATCCACAGAACATTTAAAACCCTACAAGTGGTCACATGACAACTTTTCACAAAAAAACTTAAGGCTACAGTGTATCAAACAGGCAGGTTAAACTTCCATAAAATTTAAAGGGGACAAGTCATGAAAACTACTTGAAAGGTACAGTTAAAATATATAACATATTTGTGTATGCACGGGTGCGCGCATGTGTGTGTGTGTGTGTGTGTGTGTGTGTGTGTGTGTGTGTGTGTGTGTGTGTATATATATATATATATATATACATATATATATATATATATATATATATATATATATATATAGATATATAGATATATTTATATATATATATATATATAGATATAGATATAGATTTAAAACAAATCATGAGTAATAAATGCCTATCATCTATAACTGGCTTTTAATTTCAGTAAACATGCAATGAATGTCATACCATTAATGCCTGGTAGTCAGTTAGCTTTCAAATTTAATTGCCAGGTTAATTCTTTTTTCTCCAACTTCAAGCTCCAAGGTCCACCAAGCAAGTTTTTTCCAAGCTGTTCAACAATAACAAACTTAAAACAGTGGTCCAGATCAGTGTTAACATGTTTAGCAAGAGCATTATTGTCATTTTTAATCTTGATGTCATATAAATGTTTATATATATATATATATATATATATATATATATATATATATATATATATATATATACATACACACACACACACACACACACATATATATATATATATATATATATATATATATATATATATATATATATATATACGGTCCTTCAAGCATCTTTCTGTTTTCCCAATGTAAAAGCATGCACAGGATTGGCAACTGGCAATGTAGACCATCCCTGTTGATGCACAAGTATATTTTCCATAAATATTAATGACCTCTCCATTAACATTGACCTTTTTGCCCACAAAAATATGCTTGCAATAATTACATCCAAAACATCTAAACGTACCTCTGTTCCTCTGTACTAATGATTGTTTCTTAGATGTTTCAAAAAAAGACTTCAAGCAGTAACCCTTCCTAAAAACCATAAGGGGGCATTCTTCTAACTTTTTGTGTGTTTCCATGTTCTCATTCACCATGTCCCAGTTCTTATTTAGTATTCTTTTATTAACACCACTATCCACTGAAAAGATTGTAATAAAACTAGATTTAAACCTTAAACTTGTAGCTTGAGGTGTTGAAGGACAAAACTATACCTGTATGCCTAATGTCCACATTTAGATTACTCAAAATCAGGATGAAGTGGTTGGTCCTTCTCTTTTGTATTATTTCTTGAGGGGAAACAAAAGATGCCCAAAGCCACAGGACCCGGATCTCTCAAAAACTTGAATCCACTTCAATTAAGTAAAAGACTTTATTCCACCACAGGTGAAAGCAGGCAATGCAAACAATAAATAAAACCAAGCGCTTTCGCTCGGTCAATACCGAGCTTCTTCAGAGTACAGAATACTTTGTGCTACCATTGAAGTCTATTAAATAATTAAGAAAATAGTCACATGATTGTTTCATCTATCTCAAATTAATTAAAACTTACCCGTCTCTTAAAGTGTAAATATAAAGCTATGTGTTACACTATAAATAAAACTAATAAAAAATCACTAAAACAACGTCAAGCTACAAAAGTGTGTACAAAATACATATGTCCAACTAAGTGAAAACTTGATACTCACAATGAAACCACCAATACTGTATGTGGGTGAATAAATCCTGTAAAAAATAATTAACCTGTTTAAAGAGCTGGTTTCAGCAACTATAAACACATAACACTAAAATTCAGATTCAAATCAATTTAATTTCAGAACCTAAACTGTCGTGTTATTGTTGTAATACTATAACCGAGCATTCTCAACTTTAGTACGCTACTGATGTTGATGGTCTCAATCAGCCCAGGAGACCTCCCTGTGTCCAACCTTAACTGCCAGAATAATTCACGATACTCTAGTCTGGCTTCCCAGATGCCACCCCGTAAGTCTGGTGTCACTTGTTCTAAGATTGTGAATTTCAGCTCCATTTTGTTACATACTTGTGAGTGTTTGAAGAAAGCATTATTTTCCTTACCCTTAGAGATGTCGTATAGGTGTTCATAAACTCTTCTCCTGAGTGGCCTCTCCGTCTTACCCACATAGAAGCTGTAACAATGTAAACAAATTCCTAAGTAAACCACCCCTTTAGTTCCACAGTTGTAATAGTGGGTGGGTTTATATCTAAATTTTCTGGAAGGAATGAATAGGGTGTCCTGATCCAGCATAAAACTACATTGCTTACAAGAACCACACCTATGTGTGCCCAACTCTGTCCTACTTGTTCTTGTACTATAGTCCCTATTTTTCTCAAAAAGTTCCTTTAAATTGGCGTCACTTTTCCTAATAAAATGGGGATCAAGTGGAACAAATTGTTTTATCTCTTCGTGTAGTGCTAATATAGGCCAATGTCTTAAAATGACCTGCTCAATTTCATGGGAACTGGAAGAAAAAGTGTGAATAAAATTGTTCTTGAGGTCTAACCGATTCAAATCTACCTCTTGTTCCAAACTAAATAACCCAGTCCCTAACAAAGGGAAATGTTTCAAGTCTCTATTCTCTGTCACTTCTTGAATCGTGTGATCAATCAAAGATATGGGGTAGCCCTTTTCTTCAAAAAGTGCCCGAAGGGTGTTCACTTCTTCTAAATACGTCTCAAGGGTACTGGACATTCTTGATGCCCTAATAATTTGACCCGTGACCATCCCTTTCTTCTGATAAAAGGGGTGTCCACTATCAAAATGGAGATATGAGTTGGAAAATGTACTTTTCCTATATAGCCTCGATTGAAAGCAATGATTCTCATAATCTTTAAATAATGTGACATCTAAATAATTTAGTTTAACTGGGTCAATGCTATGGGTAAATTTCAAGAACTCAGTACTTTCATTAATGTGTTCCAAAAAATTATTTAAGTCATTAGTGGTACCTTTCCATAACAAACAAATATCATCCAGGTACCTCGTGTAATGCACTATGAACTCCATCCATGGGGCTTTCAAAGACGTACTTCTGTTCCCAATAATATAGTACATAGTTGGCATAAAGTGAAGCACAAGGTGCACCCATCACCACACCTTTCTTTTGCCGATAAAACTCCCCATTGAAATAAATAAAGTTGTTTTCAAGGACAATTTCCATAAATTCCACCACTACGTTGGTGGTGGTGTTGTCCAACCTAGAATCAACTGTAAGTACCTGTCTAAACCATTCCAATCCTGTAGAGTGGGGAATACTCGGAAAAAGATCAATAATATCAATGGTCACCATGGAAAGGTCCAAATTAAACATCTGCTGATCAATCCCTCTCAAGAAATGCCATGAATCTTTACAAATGTGCATAATCGAAGATAGAACTTTCTTCACAACATGGTCTATGAATTTCGCTACGGGCACAGTGATACTTCCTGCACCAGAAACAATGGGCCTAAATTTAATAGGAGCTAGACCTTTGTGGGTCTTAGGAATACCAAATATCACCGGCACTGTTGGCTTCTCCACATGTAAATAGTTATATAACCGCTCATTGATCGTACCTTGCAAAAGATGGTCATATAAGTGGTAACTTATTTTAGAATGTGCTAAATTATTCTCATTTAGGGATAATAGTTCATATTGTTCTGTTCCCTGTAACATCTCATGTAAAATTGCATCATAGTCTACCGTGTACATCAACACTACACCCCCCCTTATCGGGTTTCATCACCCTACACTTCTCTTGTTTTAAATGATCTATTAATTCAAATTCTTTGTCATTAAGGTTAAAGGGGTGAGCGTCTTTCTTAGACCTTTCAATCTTTCTAATTTCCCTCTCTACCATTTCTTCGAAAATCTTAAGACAAGGGTGAGTCGGGGGGTTGAAGGTACTAGGTCTAGTCAAGCCTATGTTGGTATTAGTTTGACCCTTAAAAAATATAGTGAGATTCAGTTGTCTAATAAATAGCTTCAAGTCAATCAGGGTGTTAGTTGTATTCGAAGGACGAGAAGGCACAAAACGGAAACCCTTAGAAAATAAATCAAAATAATCCTTAGTAAGGACCAATTCAGTGAAATTAAAAATTGTGAAGTTGCCCCTTCTACAAATGATTGACTTATCACAACCTTCCTGTGGTTCTACGGAGAAAAAATCTATATCCACAGGTTCTAGTTCGAAGGGTGATTCCACCCTTTGTGTTGATGTCTCATCCCTCTCACCCCCCTGTTGGGGAGGTGCTGAAAATCCTGATAAGACTGTTTCCTCCCCCTTTTGGCTATTCTCTCACTTCTTCTGAGTGGTTCAGTCTTAACTCTAGCAAAATTACTATCATGATTCGATTCATTCATCCTATCTATGAATACAGTGTCGGCATTATTCTTCCATCCTCCATTTCTGTAAATAGGGTAAGCAGTCCCCTCCCTGTATTCGTGAAGATCTCTTTCTAGTTTTTTAATTTTTCTATTCAATACTTTCATACAATGTTGATCTACTTCATAAAGCACATTGTCATAACTTCTCCTAATGCTAACAAAATTAGTGTCACTAGTTACACTTTGATTAAGAACATTCAGTTCATTTAACAAGAATTCCGCTCTAGTTTCATATTCAGCAGTCATTCATTTTAACATTTCAATTCCAGCCTTATTAAAGATCTCACACAGTTTATCATAAAAAACAGTCCCTGGTTGTGCACAGTTGGGAAATTTGTATAAACAAAGTCCTTTAGGGACTCGATTAACCTGTATGCATTCCTTAAGATAGTCTATTTCAAGCTGGTTACTTTTGAATGCATATAATTTGTCCCTAAAACTGTTAAAATTATCTTCAATATTTCTGTTAGAGTTAGAGCTCACAGTACCTTGTTTAAATTGAAATTGTTTCTCAGTCCAAGCGCCAAAATTAAATTCTTTGTGATTGTCTTCTTTCCTGGATCTATAATTGCACCAGCTTTTGGGTGCGTTGTAAGAATCTGGTCATTACCATGCGGGCAGTTATCGGAAAGGACGTCATCAAAGTTGTTGTTCAACCCTGGCGCGGAAGATGTGACTGTTTTTTTGTGTTGATCTATTGGCTGTAGTTGGTTGCCTGGTAACTGAGTACTCGGTTCCGTGTTCCGTTCACCAATTTGCTTAGAAAGTTGTGTTAAAGGTTTAAAACTTGCATAAATTCACCCCGAGTTACCGGAGCATTGTCAGAGTCATCTCTCAATAAGAGTGGAGTCTCCAAGAAGTTTACCGAATCCGTTCCTTCAGCCATGGGAAGAGCACAAATCTCAGAACAGCAAGAGAAACAAGCCAAAACAAAAGATGCCCAAAGCCACAGGACCCGGATCTCTCAAAAACGTGAATCCACTTCAATTAAGTAAAAGACTTTATTCCACCACAGGTAAAAGCAGGCAATGCAAACAATAAATAAAACCAAGCGCTTTCGCTCGGTCAATACCGAGCTTCTTCATAGTACAGAATGCTTTGTGCTACCATTGAAGCTTATTAAATAATTAAGAAAACAGTCACATGATTGTTTCATCTATCTCAAATTAATTAAAACCTACCCGTCTCTTAAAGTGTAAATATAAAGCTATGTGTTACACTATAAATAAAACTAATAAAAAATCACTAAAACAACGTCAAGCTACAAAAGTGTGTACAAAATACATATGTCCAACTAAGTGAAAACTTGATACTCACAATGAAACCACCAATACTGTATGTGGGTGAATAAATCCTGTAAAAAATAATTAACCTGTTTAAAGAGCTGGTTTCAGCAACTATAAACACATAACACTAAAATTCAGATTCAAATCTAACACGACAGTTTAGGTTCTGAAATTAAATTGATTTGAATCTGAATTTCAGTGTTATGTGTTTATAGTTGCTCAAACCAGCTCTTTAAACAGGTTCATTATTTTTTACAGGATTTATTCACCCACATACAGTATTGGTGGTTTCATTGTGAGTATCAAGTTTTCACTTAGTTGGACATATGTATTTTGTACACACTTTTGTAGCTTGATGTTGTTTTAGTGATTTTTTATTAGTTTTATTTATAGTGTAACACACAGCTTTATATTTACACTTTAAGAGACGGGTAGGTTTTAATTAATTTGAGATAGATGAAACAATCATGTGACTGTTTTCTTAATTATTTAATAAGCTTCAATGGTAGCACAAAGCATTCTGTACTCTGAAGAAGCTCGGTATTGACCGAGCGAAAGCGCTTGGTTTTATTTATTGTTTGCATTGCCTGCTTTTACCTGTAGTGGAATAAAGTCTTTTACTTAATTGAAGTGGATTCACGTTTTTGAGAGATCCGGGTCCTGTGGCTTTGGGCATCTTTTGTTTTGGCTTGTATTTCTTGAAGGGATCTATCCACAAATGCCTCAGGGTACCTTCTTTTTTCAAACATAGCCTTAATGTTATTGCATTCATCTAAAAAGTCTTCAAAGCGTGTGGTCATGCTAGCAGCACAAACAAATTGGCCTTTAACCACTGCTTTTTTTGGGGGGGATGGCACTAGTGTAGTGAAAAAACAAGTTAGAATAAGTAGCTTTTCTAAATATTTTGGAGATAAATTTCTTCATCTGGTAATCCTTCACTAACTGCACATCCAGGTATGAAATACTATCAATAACCAAATGGTGGGAGAAACTAAGGAAGTCTGTTGCACTGTTCAAATATTCGAACAGTGGTGGTAGTTCTGCTACACTGTCCTTCCATACAAGAAAAAATGTCATCTAGGTACCTTGTATAAAAGTACCAGGAATTCTTGTATTGGCTGTTAAAAACAAAGTTTTTTTCCCATTGCAGCATAACCACATTCGCATACAAGGCACCACATGCTGACCCCACTGCTACCCCTTTTTTTGGAGACAAAATTGATCATCAAAAGTGATGTAATTATTATTTACAACTAAAGACAATAAATCTACATATAATTTTATTTTTTTCTTGAAACAAATTAGTTTCTGTTTGCAAAAATATCAGTGAACCATTCCAGACCTGTTAAATGGTGGATACAAGTGTACAGATCTTTTATATCAATGGTTAAAAAAAATGGCTGTTTCATCAAATGACAACTGGTTACATTTATTCAGAATATCTCAGGAATCCTTACTTAGGTATGCAAATTTCTTTAACAAAATATGCAAAGAGTGAGAGCAATGTACGTTCCAGGTCTAAAAATTAATTAATAAAATAGAATATAAAAATAATAAAAGTTGGTGAGCGCTTTCACAACATAAACAGTTGCTTCTTCAGACCAATGTAATGTTACATTTTAGTGAAACATTTTAATAACTCAGTGCCACCAATCATAGAAGGCATAACAAAGCACTATATAACCAATCATATTACATATTTGCTATCCATCTGATGGCCATTCAAATTTCACTAGACGTAACAATAAGACTATTCAGAGAAAACATAAAATAAAACATTACCACCAAAAATAGGTGGCTTAATATAACATTGTAACCAATCACACTACACATCGCTTAACCATTCAATGGCTTAGAACATAGTAATACAGCCACTCAAGATTCCACTTAGTGTGTGTTTCTTTTGGCTTTTCCCGGTTAGGGGTCGCCACAGCTGAACTCCGGTCCGCTAATGATTGGTAGTTGATTTTTACGTGCCGAGTTATCAACCCTGACGCACAACCTTCAACGAAGGTACGCCCATTCACGCATGTCTCCACACAGAAGACGCTCTAGCTGAGAATCGAACCGGAGAGCGTCTTACTGTGAGGCGACAACGCTACCGCAGCACCACCACAGAGGGGTCAAGATTCCACTTAGTGTAGTATTAAAACAAATGTATAGGTTCCTTGCAATGAATTTTCTACCAATCATATATACAAGGGAAAAAACAATATAACCAATCATGTTGCAGAGTTACTAACCAAAATACAGCCATTCAGGCTTTACTTAGTGTAGACTTGTAGCTAGTCATGTTCCACAATTAAAAAAAAAGAAGTTATGTACTTATCATAACGTTCCATGTGAGTTGTTCATCTCACCTTCATTCTTTACTGATGGGTTTAGAGCCGATCCTTCGGCTCCGATACAGCCAGTTGCAAAGCTGGAGGTCTTCAAATAGCTCGAGGCCAAGTCCCTATCCCATGATGCACCTGGAATTACCTCAGATCTTGTTTGCTGCGTATAATAATACCATATGTCATTCTTTCATTCCCAAGAGAAAGGTATAGAAGGATTGAGCAACCAGGATGGATCCAGCATCTCGGTCAGCTAACCGCCCAGGAGGGGGTAGGAGGGAGGGACGTAAGAATGAAGGCGAGATGAACACTCACATGGAACGTTATGGTAAGTACATAACTTCTTTATGTGAAGTTGTTCAATCTCGCTGTTCATTCTTTACTGATGGGTAGCGTCCCAAGCACAATCAACCTCGGGTGGCTCACAGGAGTATATTTCTCAGGACCGTGGATCCAAAGGAGGTCCTGTCACTGGAGGCCTTGTCAACTTTGTAATGAGTGATAAAGGTATGAGGTTTTGACCAAGTGGCTGCTGCGCAAATGTTGTCAAGAGGAAGTCTGGAAGAAAAAGCAGAGCATGTAGAAACAGCTCTGGTTGAGTGGTCCTTAACTTTATGCTGCAAAGGCATGTTAGCAGCTGAATAAGTAAAGGTAATACAATCAGATAACCATTTAGAAAGAGTTATTTTAGCTACTGGTCTACCTTTCCTGGAGTCTGAAAATGAAATAAAAAGCTGGTCTGATTTTCTGAAATCTTTAGTTCTATCCAAATAAAATCTGAGCTGTCTGTGAACATCAAGTTTGTGCAGCATGTACTTTAAATTGTTCGAATGGTTGGGGAAGAAGACTGGCAAATCAATAATTTGGTTGAGGTTTCAGTGCAAACTTTGGATAAGAATGATGTGTTTGTTCTAAGTGAGACTCTATCAGCATGGAATATCAAATAAGGAGGCTTGATGGATAAAGCCTGAAGCCCTGACACTCTGCGGGCAGAAGTAATAGCTTCTAAAAAGATGGTTTATCATGACAAAAATTTGAGGTCACATTTGGAAGCTGGTTCAAATGGCGGAAGAATTATGCGTGAAAGCATAAAATTTAGATTACATGGAGAATAAGGAGATTCCACAGGTGGTCTGATATGAAAGGTCCCTTTGAGAAAGGCTTTGGATAACTTGTGTGACATAATATTCAGTCCTTCAACTCCAGGATGAAAATTAGAAATAGCAGCCAGTTGAACCTGAATTGTTGCTGCTGCAGCTCCTTTGTTGAATATCATAGTCAAGAACTCTAAAATGGAAGCCATAGGGGCTTGGTAAGGATCAATACTGATTTTAGCAGCCCATATACAACATTTTTTCCATTTGCTAAGATATGGCTTCCTCATAGAAGATTTATGAGAGGATAAGAGAATATGTTTAGTCTCATTGGAAAGGTTACGGAACCTGGCTATAATGGGAATTGGAGCAGCCAAGCTGTCAGCTTCAGGGACTGCAGAGAGGGATGAAGTTCCCCCGATGGGTGCGACAGAAGGTCTGGAACTGGGTCCAGAATCCGGGTCTATATCACATTATCGAAATTCCAAAATGTCGAACACCATAAGCTCAACCTTGGAATCTCGAAATGTGATACACTTGAACGCTCAGAACAGCAAATTTTTCCAAGGGAAAAAATTTGCTGTTCCGAGAATACACACACACAGCACAAGCACACCAAAATACATAATCCACACATACACACTTCACAGAACCCTACACTAAACCGTACATACACTACTAGCTATCCACTTACCTTAACGCTACCCTAACCCTAAGGTCCCTAACTAACGCACACTCACCTTACCGGCTCCCTAACCCTAAGGTCCCTAACTAATGCACATTCACCTTACCCACCCCCTAACCCTAAGGTCCCTAACTACTGCACACTCACCTTACCCGCTCCCTATCCCTAAGGTCCCTAACTATCACACACTCACCTTACCTCGGTCCATTTGCACAATTACCTTAACCCGGTCCGTCACCTTCGCACCACAGTCGAGGAAATAGTGAAGCCACAGAAACAGCCTACCAAATACTTTCTCTAGGAAAATATTCGGTGTTCTGCAGCTTCGCTATTTCAAGCTTTCGCTGAATTGGGGTCGATATTATAACATTCAAAGTTTTAAGACTTCGATGTTATAATATAGACCCCAGAATCCAAGTGTCCTCCAAAAGATGAAGTCGAACGAAGGGGAACCAAATCTGATGAGGCCAATGAGGGGCTATGAGAATGATGGTCCTTCCCAGTGCTTTTGCTTTCTGTATAACCTTGGGTATCAACGGGATCGGTGGAAAAGCATAGAGGAGACCCGGAGGCCAATCGTGTATAAGTGTGTCCCTTGGGGCTTCTCCCACAGGGGGAATTAGGGCAAAGTAACTTCTGCATTTCATGTTCATGTGACTGGCGAAAAGGTTGCAGCAAGGCTGGCCCCACCTGTGGAAAATCCTGTCCGCTATCTCTTTCTTGAGGGACCACTCGTGAGGCAACAAGATTGCCCTGCTCAGCTTGTCTGCTATCAGATTGGATTTCCCTGGGATGTGCGTTGCCAACAGAAAGCGCTGGATGGAAACAGCCCACTGCCATACTCTGAGAGCCTTGCGACAAAGGGCATAAGAGCTGGTTCCTACCTGGTTGTTCAAATACCAGATCACCGACATGTTGTCCATCTGAATCGCATTTGTACCCAGAGGAAGAGAGTCCTGAAAGTACTGTAACGCCAAAAGTACTGCTCTCATCTCCAGGACATTGATATGCAGATGTGTCTCTTGATCGGTCCATGTGCCTTGGGCTGTCTTTCCCTGAAAATGCCCCACCCACCCTATCAGGGAAGCATCTGTGGTCACTGTGGTTGCTGGAGGGGGTAGCACAAATGGGCGACCTATTTTTGCAATCATTATCATGTGAGACATGGGAAGCTCTTGATAAGACCATTGAGTGAACAACAGCCATTGTAGTATCCGCATGTGCATATGAGCTAGTGGAATGGCTAAAATTGCTGCTGCCATCATGCCAACTAATTTCAGAACTTCTGATGCTGGTGCTCTGTCTTTTGATATCAGAATGCTGACATGCGGATGAAGAATAGAGACTCTTTCTATTGGAAGCCTTAGTGTGGTAGTGGTGGTGGTGGTGTCCAACTCTGCCCCAATAAAAACTATATGCTGCGATGGTGACAAGGCAGATTTTTATGAGTTGATTATAATGCCCAGTTGATTGCAGAGTGACAGAGTAGCCTCCCTGGCCTGAATGAGTTGATGCCTGGTGGTGGCGGTAAGGAGCCAATCGTCTAAGTACAGAAACACCTGGAATCCTGGATGCCTCAGGTGAGCCGTGACCACTGCCATGCATTAGGTGAACACTCTGGGGGCTGTAGTGAGACCAAAGGGCAGGGCTCGAAACTGCTAATGATTGGCTTCCAGCTGGAAGCGCAAATGATCCCTGGATGGCCTGGTCATTTCTATGTGGTAGTACGCATCCTTAAGCTCTGTCGAGCACATCCAGCTGTATTTCCCTAAGAAGGGAAGTATAGACTGAAGTGTGACCATCCGGAACTTCTCTTTCTTTACATATGTGATCAGTCTGCTGAGGTCCAATATGGGTCTCCAGTCCCCTGTCTTTTTTGGAACCAAAGAGAATCCTGAGTAAGTTCCGGATCCTGTCTGGTCTGCTGGGACTGGTTGGATGACTCTTTTTGTAAGCAACGCTTGGACCTTTATTGTTGCTTGTTCCCTATAACTGGGTGGAACTTCTGGGATTTTCCTTATGGGTGGAGGGGGTGTGGCAAATGGGATGAAGTATCCTCTGGAAATGATACTTTGTACCCCGCTGTCTTTTGTTGTTTTGAGCCAGGCATCTGGATACAAAGATAAGCGACCCCTGACTGCCTCCAGAGTAGGACAGTCGGGCCTCCTTTCAGGAGTGCTGGTAGCGCTTCCCAGAGACGTGATCTCTGTCGTCCTGGTGTTGCAGACCCCCTCTGCCACAAGGGAGGCATCTTCCATTATTGCCTCCTCCTCTGCCTCTGGAGGGGGGGTTCACCACATGTGTCCTGAAAGGCTCCTTGGGCTTTTTGGAACCACATTTTTCCTCCCCTTTGACCCTTAGGTTAGGGTCGGGTAGGGGTGGAAAAACGGACCCCGACGGCAGAGACTTTCCATCCTGTTCACACCTGGTTAAGGTTTCCTTCACTTTAGGTCTGAAAAGGGATGAGCCATCAAAGGGGGTATTCACGAAGGAAGACTTGAAGGACTCTGCAGAGGAACACAAGTGCATCCAGGAGTGTCTCCTAAGAGCAACTCCTGTACCTGCTGCCCTACTCATTCCATCGGCTGCATATGAGATGAGGCGCATGGATGAGTTTACTGTACAATTGAGAGTAGCAAGCTGGGTAGCAACTTTGTTGGAAGCTCCTGCAGCTACTGTACCGTAAAGAGTATCTCTTAGCTCCTTAAGGAGATCTCTTTGTAACCTGGTAAAATGGGTTAAATAGTTGAGCGAATGAAGAGCGAAGGTCGCTGAACTAAACATGTGCTTCCCGTACCTATCCATGATCCTGGAGTCTATGTTAGGAGGATGGATAGACGAGGAAGTCTCAGACATTTCCTTTTTGGTGGTTGCCGCCACCACCATGGCATCAAGCGGAACACCTTTTGTTAAAAATGACTTGTCAAGGGGGGCAGAAATTAACTTATTAGGCCTCCTAGGAACAGGCTCCATAGTATCTGGAAACTCCCATGCCCTTCAAGAGACCAGATGCATCAGCTCATCGAAGGGCGGAGACACCCAAGAGGTGGAGGGCTGAGACCTGAAAGCCTTCAGGAAAACTGACTCATCCTCAGTAGGGCTTTTGGACTGCCAGTCACCTCTCTGCCTAAGGATTTTAAGTATCTCAGCAAATGAGATATCTTCAGAGAAGGACTGTGGGGACCCTTCTGACTCATCTGAGTCAGTATCCGATGTTAGAGACTCCTGAGGGGAGTCTAGATGTTTCCTCTTACACAACCTCTTCCTGGGAACCCTCATCAGTGGGAGCTTCTGGTGAGGTCTCGGAAGAGCAAGGGCCACCCAATGGGGCTTCCTGAGGCTCTGGGTCTCTACGCTTGGTCAGGATGTGTGATGCAGAAGCAGACACAGGCACTTTTGGGGAGGAGGAAGCCAGACCTGAGGTTGAGGATGTCTTAGGAGACATGACTCTTCTCATGGCATTGAAAGCATCTCTGCTCTGATGTGAGGGAACCAACGGATCCGAAGACACCATCGATACCCCTGGCACAAGGACAGTGGGCGATGAACTGGAGGTAGGAGCTGAGCTCATCCGAGCCGAAGCCCCGAGAGGCAGCGTCGGAACCGACAAGTTAGTCCAACTATCCTCCCCAGACCCAACCAGAGAGTGTCGGCTCCTAGAGTCCTCGATCGGCACCGAGGACATCAGAGTGCACAGAGCCGAAGACGCTGGAGCAGGTGTTGGCTCTGAGGGTTCCACTATCAACAGGTCCGACTCCTCCAGCTCCGAAGGACCAGCATGGCCTGGAGGAGGAATAGACTGGGCTGGTGTAACAGTCTTCGGAGCCAAAGACCGTTACACCAGCATGGCTTGGAGGAGGAATAGACTGGGCTGGTGTAACGGTCTTCGGCTCCGAAACCAACTGGGTCGAAGCTGATAAAATTTTTGCCAAGGCCGGTGCCAATAACAGCTTCTGCACCAAATGATCCACATCCAGATCTGAAAGGCTGATAGAAGACTAAGAAGAGCAGACTGAAGTTGGTACCAACTGCAGTAACGGACTCTTTGGAGCTTTGGACACCGGTTCCAAGACTGGGGACCGGCTCTGAAAAGTAAAGACTGACGGTTCTGATAGTAGTGGAGCCGAAGTCGAAGATTTCTTAGATTTTTTTTTGAGTCCGAAGTCTTAGAAGACTTTGAGGACTTGCTGGATCCATCCTGGTCGCTCAAAGCTTCTTGAAAAGACAGTTTCAACAACCCTCTGTCCATCAGTTTATGTTTCCTTTCCTGCAGGATCCTTATGGAAAAAGCATGGCAAATAGCACAGCCATCCTGCAAATGCAGGGCTTCTAGACAGTATACGCAATTTATGTGGCTGTCTGTAACAGACATCTTTTGGCCACACTTGGGGCACTTCTTAAAACCAGACTTTGGATGTTTGTCTTGGTCAGTCATAACAATCCAAGAAAAATTACTGTCACCACAGAAAAAAAAATTAACAGCAATTATTCACACAAACCTTAAAAAAGCAGGCTAAGTCACACACACACACAAGAGTATACTAATACAAATGCAAACCAACAGAACAAAATCTGTCTAAAGCACACAACTATAAGTTCAAAGCAGACTATGCAATAAAAGAAGATAGCTGCTAAGAGACACAACAAGCCTTATCTAATCTATACAAGCTCCAAAAGTAATCAAACTACTAAGCCTTATCTAAAAAAAATCTAAGGCTAAACACACACAGCAATAACTATGACTATCTAGAAAACTTGTGATAAAAGGTCACTGAAAAACAACACACTGTAATATATATAAAGAGAAGATTTTAAGCTAGGCCAAACCAAGAGGCCAACTAGAATTTTTTTTTTTAAAACACACTAATAGGAAGGGATAAAAGTAGGTAAACACACACCAAAGGCTATAAGAGCTTTCTAAAACTCTATTAAATATCTAACTATCTAACTAGCAAATATTATGTAAGTAATATTGAAAAAAGTAGTTGTACTGGCCCGAGCTAAAGCAGAACCTCCGATCTGTTGCAGCGGCAAACTAGATCTAAGGTAATTCCAGGTGCATCATGGGATAGGGACTTGGCCTTGAGCTATTTGAAGACCTTGAGCTTTGAAATTGGCCATATCGGAGCCGAAGGATCGGCTCTGAACCCATCAGTAAAGAATGAATGGCGAGATTGAACAACTTCACATTATACAATATAGTGGCCAAATTAATCAGGTAATGCAAACTAAAATAATATCATTAATAGCAGTTGCATATCAGCTAGCCTTTGGCTTCTCCTCACAATAAACACTCCATTCTAACATATTTCCACACTGTTCAAGAAATATATGTGTGATTGATACTAGATATGTAAAACTCAGCTTAGCCTAGAATCAAACCCAGGCCTCTTACATGAAAAGTAAAAATTCTACCACTGACCCACTTCTATATAGTTGCATTTCAGTGCTGTAGTGCCCTAGCTTTCAAAACTGGTTTCAAAGGACCTTAGCATTCAAACTCTTACTCCTATCCACTCTAAGTTTAATAATCCATCATGCCTCAGCACTTTCAGTTCTATTTCGAATATCACCTTGTCTAATATTCACTTTGATAGCCTCTAAAATGTTAAATATGAAAAAATGAGTGCCATCAGTATCAAGAATATGTTTAGACAATGCATTGGTGGTAGAATTAATCCTTATCTGATACAACTGTTCACTGATATGATCTTTCAATGGTCTATCAATTTTACCAGTGTAAAATGACCCAAATGCCTGGCAGGTGGCAAAATAAACTACATGACAGGTGTAACAACTTGCTGGTACACTGAAATTATATACTTGACCATTGTCAGGGTACACAAATGCATTAACTGTAGATATAAAACAGCAGGCATTGCAGGGAATAGTAACCTGGTTCCATCCCAACAAGACCAATATTGGCAGCATCTTTGGGGTAACATAGCATGCTCTTAATGTTCCTTTTATTTTTATACCTAAACCTGGGGTCTATCCGATCCCATTCTTAAAGGGATAATCCCAGTGTTTAAAATGAGGGTCCGAATTAAGCTGACAGAAGTCAAGCCCACTTTGACACATCACTTTCATTCCCATCGACAGTGTCATTTTACTTTTAAATATCCTGTAAATCCATAGTTCAAGTCTTGTTTCAGCTCCCAGGATAAACTAATCTTTGGATTTGTGTTCCTCTCCGACTTACATTGGATTGGGGAACTATGCCCCCAGCTCCTGGGTCATATTTAAAATAAAGCTGTGCCAGGGAAAAGGGACATCAGAGTAGCAGCAGCAGTCAGGTCATAAAATGCCTAAAAGGATACTTTTCTCAGTGGGTAAAATGCACAGATTAAACTAATGAATGGCTCACAGGGAGAGCTGTTATCAGTACAACTGCAATTTGCGATGGAAGTTTGCTAACACCTTTGAAACTTCCTTCAGGCACTCTTCCCCCACCCCCCTCAGTCAAAGGTGAGCATGCTCAGAAAAGCAAACGTGAAATGTAAACAAAGGCTGCATCAAAACAAAAAATCCCTGGGATTGTCCCTTTAAGTGCTATAAATCATTAATATTGACCAATGTTTCTTCATAATATCATTGATGGTATGTACATTGCTAGTATAAAAAAGGGAAGCTTAACATTGTCATTCAAATTTTGCTTCCTAGTAATGCTATCTTCATCACAATCTCATAACGAAAAATAAGGCTTTGCTCTATCCAAGAGTAAAAGTAAGATCTGACTCAGTATTAATTTCCGAACTTCTATAACCCCTCTTTTCCAAATTTATACTCAAATTTCAAATCTCATCATTAAATTTATCTCCACAAGTATTCAATATAGAAACCTGGAGGGGTTACAGAAACTCAGTCACATCTGTCATGTAGTTTATCTTGCCACCTGTCAGGTATGTGGGTCATTTTACGCTGGTAAAACGGATAGACCGTTGAAAAATTGTATCAGAGAACACTTGTATCAGATACAGATTAATTCCACCACCAATGCATTGTCTAAACATATTCTTGACACTGATGAAACTCATTTTTCATGTTTAATGCTTTGGGGGCTATCAAAGTGAATATTAGGCAAGGTAATATTTGAAACAGAACAGAAAGTGCTGAGGCACGATGGATTATTAAACTTAGAGCGGACAGGGCTAAGGGTTTGAATGCTAAGGTCCTTTTGAAACCATTTTTAAAAGCTAGGGGGGCTACAACATTTAAATACAACTATGTAGAAGTGGTCGAGTGGCAGAATTTGTACCTTTCATATTAGAGGCCTGGGTCTGATTCTAGGCTAAGCTGAGTTCTAAATTTCTAGTATTCATCACACATATTTCTTGAACAGTGTGGAAATATGTTAGAAAGGAGTGTTTGTTGTGAGGAGAAGCCAAAAGCTAGCTGATATGCAATTGTTATTAACTAAATTATTTTAGTTGACATTGCCTGATTAGTTTGGCCACTATATCATATGTTTTTAATTGTGGAACATAGCTGACTACAAGTCTACCCTAAGTAAAGCCTGAATGACTGTATTTTGGTTACTAATGTTGCAATATGTTTGGTTATATTGTTTTTCTCTTTATTTATGATTGGTAGAAAATTCATTGTAAGGAACCTATACATTTGGTTATTATATTACATTAAGTAGAATCTGAGTTGCTGTATTACGATGTTCTAAGCCACTGAATGGTTAACAAATGTGTAGTATGACTGGTTACAATGTTATATTAAACCACCTATCAGTGGTGATAAAATGTTATTTTATGTTTTCTCTCATTGGTGTTATTAATACATCTAGTGAAATTTGAATGGCCATCACGTGGATAGCAAATGTGTAATATGATTGGTTATAGTGCGTTGTTATGCCTTCTATGATTGGTGACACTGTCTTATTTAAATGATTCACTAAAATGTAACATTAAATTGGTCTGATGAAGCAGCTGTTTATGTTGCAATAGGGTTTACCAACTTTTATTATTTTTATATTCTATTTTATTAAATAACCTTTAGACCTGGAACTTGCGTTGGTCTCACTCCTTGCATTTTTTATTTTTTACTTTTAGACTGTTGAGTCAACCATTTACCTTTGCAGTCATATTTGTCTTGTTTTTTTTGCAAACTTCTTTAGTTCAGACTTAACATGGAACTCAAGAAATTTAGCTAAAGTAGAAGTAATAGAGGATCTAGCATCCACTATTGGGCACATGGGTGGATCCTGCAGGTCTTTGTGTAACTTAGGCACACCAAATAAAGTAGGTATTTAAAAGTTATGTACTTACCATAACTTGGCATCTATGTTGTCCATTTTCACTCTTCCACACCAGTGGATCTGGGATCTGTTCCTCAGATCTGACTCGGCTGCATTATTCCTATTACTTAGGATGGCGCAGTGGTGCAGCTGTAGCATTGTGGCCTCACAGCAAGAGGTTCTACGGTTAGATTCTCGGCTGGAGTGCCTAATGTGCAGAGTCTGCATGTCCTCCCTACATTAGTGTGGGTTTCCTCTGGGTGCTCCAGTTTCCTCCCATGTTTCAAAGACATCCATCTGGAGCGTTTTTTCCCCGGGCCTCGACTGAAAATTGGCTTTGTTCCAACTCGGACTTTCCCGGTAAACAAATGTTAAATAAATAAATTCATGACTTATGATCAGTGCCTCATGCTCCTTCCTTTACCTATAACCCCCTAGGGTGTCCCCAATTCCTCAGATCAAGTTTGCTGCATTAATACTCATAAATCTAATCTCAATAGCCTAGAGATTCCAGAAGCAAAAGGTAGTACTATGTTTTCTTGGTTTACTATCAAAATGTTGAAGTGCAGTCCTTCGAATACCATATGGTCGAAATCATGGGTTTAAAGTTGCACAATGCCGAACTGAAATATTACAAACCATAATAATGAAAATAAAACTTCATTCATTATTATGAGATCGGCATTGTGAATGGAGATCGAGGTTACAGTGTAGTGCGATCTTGGAGTTGGTATATACAATTTGTAGGGGATGTGGGGGGCACAGCCCCCTCACATGGGAGGCTGCAGCAGGCTTTCCCCCCTGAGAAAAGATAAAAGGACTCACCCACTTTTGAAACTAGAAGTCAAGCATGTCAAATGTCGAACCTCCAGTGTATGATATTTGGCATTCATTGCAACTCGGTATGATCACTTTTGACTTTTAAGTTCAGCTTTGTGAATAAATGCACAACTGCACTTCAATATTTTGATAGTAAATTGTTTCCTGAAGAGGCTCAAACCAGGAACCTAAGGGTTCCTATGTTATCTAGGAAATATTCCAGGAGCAGTGAAAGGGGGATGGATTGGGGGCGGGGGGTGAGGAAGAATTAAAATGGACAACACAGATGACAAGTTATGATAAGTACAAATCTTTTAAATCTGATGTTGTCCTTTTCATTCTTCCTCACCACTGGGTCAGAGTTCCCAGCTACATAACTCTTGGGTGACTTTCATGGAAGGATATGCTGGAGCACTGCTGAATGAAAGGATGTTCTGTTTCTAGAGATAATGTCCAGTATGTAATGCGTGACAAAGGTATGTACCATGGAACAAGTGGCTGCAGCACAAATATTATCAATTGAAGATCTGGAAGAAAAAGCGGCTGAAGTTGACATAGCTCTGGTAGGATGGGCTCTAATTGGACAAGACAAGCCTACGCCTCTTTGGTGATATACCAGTGAAATACAATCTGTAATCCATTTAGCTAGAGTGACCTTTGAAATTGCTTGTCTCGGGCTGGTTGAAAGAAAAGGACACAAAAAGCTGATCAGACTTTTTATGTTGTTTTGTTCTGTGGAGATAAAACATAATTATAGATGAATATCAAGAAAGTGTAATATATATTCACCTTTGTTAGAAAAATTAGAAAAAAAATACTAGCTGTTTAATGGATTGGTTAAGATTGGCTTCGTTGGCTACCTTGGGCATAAAGGATGGATTGGTTTGTAAGGACACTCTGTCTTTATGGAAGATGATATAAGGTGGTTTCACTGATAATGCTTGCAATTCAAAAATTCTTTTAGCTGACTTAATAGCTACCAATAGAATAGTTTTCCAAGACAGAAATTTCAAATCACAACTGCTTGCCAGTTCAAAGAGTTTTTGACTCAAACCATGTAGCACTAAGGTGAGATCCCAAGGTGGAGAAGGTTCTTTAATAGGAGGTCTTAGAAGAAAAACTCCCATCATGAAGGCTTTACATAATTTGGTAGTAGACAATGAAAAGTGTTGATTTCCTATATGAAAATTAAATATAGCTGCTAAATGTAACTTGATGGTAGAACACCTAGCCCCTTACTTGAAGAGATGACTAAGAAAAATTAGTATACCTGGGAGAGAAGTTGAAAAAGGATCAATGTTCTCTTTGCACTCCCACACAGAAAATCTTTTCCACTTACTCTTGTACACCTTTTTGATGGAAGATTTCTGGGAGGCCAAAACAATATCACGGGCTGGGGATGCAAGCCTGGACTGTCTAACAATCACTTGAACTGGAGAAACCATGTAGTCAGTCTGAAGGTGTGGAGATTGGGAGCTGAAGTTCTGACGGGTGAGATAGGAGATCCTGAGTGGGTTCCAGAATCCATGGAGGATACTTGAGATGAGACCACAGAAAGGGGAACCACACCTGACAAGGCCAAAAGGGGGCAATAAGGATGACTGAGCTTTTCAACCTTCTTGCTTTCTGAAGAAATCTCAGTATCAAAGGTAGAGGAGGATAATCTTAGAGGAGACTCGGGGGCAAATCATGGACTAGAGCATCCCTTGGTGACTCTCCCTGAGGAGGGATCACAGAGAAGTATGCACCGCACTTGTTGAGGGGACAGGCAAAGAGACTGCAGCAAGGCTTGCCCCCAATGGCCGAAAATCAAGTTCGCTACTGCTTGACTGAGGGACTACTTGTGTGGAATCAGAATGGACCTGCTGAGTCTGTTTGCTAATATGATGGTTTTCCCCAGTATGTGTATTGCAACTAGAAAGTGCTCTGAAGAGATCATCCATTATCAGACCCTCATGGCCTCTCTGCACAATGGGTAAGAATGAGTTCTTCCTTGTTTGCTTGATGTACCAGACTACTGACATGTTGTCTGTATGCATAGCAATTATCCCTAGAGGGAGAAAGTCCTGAAAGGCTTGCAATGATAGGAAGACTGCTCTCATTTCCAGGATGTTGATATGCAACTTGGTCTATGAAGGAGACCACACACCTCGGACCATCTTTCCCTTGTAATGCCCCCCACCTCCATTCCAACTGGGAAGCGTCCATGGTCACTATGGCTATTGGAGGGGAAAGAGAGAATGGCCTGCCCAAACGTAGGTCCTGTGATAGAATCCATCATTGGACATGACGTTTGCAGATTGGAATGAGCTTTAATGGTAGAGATAGAGGCTGATAAAGAATTGACCATTGTACTGCTAAGATCCACTGGAGAGTTTGCATAAAGAACCTGGCCAAAGGGACTAGAATTATTGCTGCTGACAGGGAGCCTGGTACCTGTAACACCAACTTCACAGGAGGCGAAGTGTTGGATAGTAAGTCTCGTACTTGATTCTTTAAGGACGTGATCCAGTGAGTAGGAAGATAGGCCACTGTGTGTAGGGTATCCAGCTGAGTACCTATAAAGTCTAGATTCTGTCCTGGAGCTGGTTTGGATTTTGCAAGATTGACAGTGATTTCTAAGGAGTCTGAGATATGTAGTAGTTAATCTCTGGCCTGAATTAGTTGATGCTTTGTTGTGGCAGTAAGGAGCCAATCGTCTAGGTATGGGAACACCTGGAATCCCCTGAGCCTCAAATGAGCTGAAAAGACTGCCAAGCATTTAGCGAACACCCAGGAGGCTGTGCTGAGCCCAAAGGGTAGTGCTCTGAACTGGTAATGATTCACTCCCTGCCGGAAGTGCAGAAATCTCCTGGAGCATCTGTCTATTTTTATGTGCTAGTACGTGTCCTGGAGATCTACGGAGCACATACAATTCCTTGTGCAAAACAGACAGAATGGACTGTCCCATAACCATTCGGAACTTGGATTCTTTACATATAGATTTAATTTGCTTAAATGCAGGATTTGTCTTAGGTCCCCTGTTTTCTTTGGCACCAAAAAGAAGTGGGAGTAAGTTCCAAATCTTCTCTGTTCGGTTGGGATCTTTTGGATGACTCTTTCTGAAGCAGCTTTTGAACCTCTTGAGCTGCTAATTCCTTTTGACTGGGTGGAATGTCGGGGAATTTTTTGTGTGGGCTTGGAAGAGGAAGGGAAAAGGGAATGTAGTAGTCTCTGGATATAATGCTTGTAATATTTGTCCAGACTTCTGGGTGTAAAGAAAACGTCCCCTGACTGCCTCCAGAAACAAACAGTCGGGTAGCACTTCAGGAGTGCTGATACGGCCCCCCTCTGCCCCTAGGGTGACTTCTGCCACTGAAACCTCCTCCTTTGCCTCTGGAAGATGAATCACCCCATACATCCTGGAAAGGTCCTTGAGATTTATGGAACCACATTTTCTTACCACCTCTTTGATTCTTGGAGAAGGTATGGTGAGGGGTAGGAAACTTGATTCCAATAGCAGACAGAGTCTTTCCTTACTGCTCACTGTGAGTAGGCATTTCCTTTAATGATGGCTCAAATAAGGAGGAGCCATCAAAGGGGGCGTTAACAAAAGATGTCTTAAAGGGTTCTGCGAAATTGCAGAGCCTCATCCAGGCATGACACAGTATGGCTAAGCCTGAGCCAGCTGCTCAAGAAGTACATTCTGCTGGATTGGAAATAAGTTGGAAATAAGCCTCATCAATGAATTAGCTACAGAGGCTAGAGTGGCCAGTTGCAGAGAAAATTTCTTAAGATCCTCCGCTAACATGGACTCCTCAACAGAATTTGAAAACCCTTTGATCAAATCTCTCCACAGGCATGTGAAATGGACCAAGAAGTTCAACGACCTCAGTGAGATAGTAGCTGAGGCATAAACACTCTTCCCAAATCACTCCACCTCTCTGGACTCCCTGATTGGTGGATGGACGGTGGAGCTCTGCTGCGCTAGTTCCTTTTTTGTAACTGCTGCTACAACCATGGCATCCACTACAACTCCTCTGCTTCAGAACTGTCGGTCTGCAGGTGGGAAGAGGAACTTATCCAGGTGTTTGGGTACTGGTTCAACAGTGTCTGACTCCTTCCAGGCCTGGCGGGAGACAAGGTTGATAAGCTCATCTGTCAGGGGAGGGTTCACTCAAGATGTAGATGGGCCAGCCCCAAAGGCCTCCAGAAACAACGTCTCTTTGAGAGAAGAATTTCGGGAGGACCAGCCACCTCTTTCTCTAAGGATTTCCAAGATGTCCTCCAAAGGAAATGTGAAGTGGTGATCAGGGGGATCCTTTGCCTTCCTCAAAGTCTGTGTCCTCAATGACAGACTCCATCAGGGAGTCTATGTGCCTTCTTTTGCACATCCTCTTCCAAGGGACTTCCTCAGTAAGGTGTTCCAGGGAGGTAATGGAATAGGAGGGGAGTCCCTGTGGGGAGCATGGATGGTGGCCTTCTTGGGCTAGCTGACTCTAAAGAGCAGAAAGGATGGACTCAGATCTCAAAGCAGAAGAAGGGTGAGGGGCAGAAGCCAGGATATGAGAGGACGGTTCCCTAACTGTAGAGAAAACCCTTTCTACAACCCAGAAAGCTGACGGACCCGGAGACCCCCCCCCCTTGGAACCAAAGCAGTCAAGGAAAGGAAGTTGGGGCCAGCCCTGGATCTGTGTCACCCGGAGAGAATCAGACCTGAGTTGTCTAGGGCTAAGGCACCCAGGGGGAGGGATGGATCTGAAAAAAATAGAGCTGAACCCTGCCCCTTGGATCCGGCACAGACCTCTTGGATCTGAGACCCACTCTGATCCAAGGAAAACTGAGCAGAACTGGTCAGGGTGACTGTCAGATCTGAAGGAAGGTATTTCTTCGGCTCTAACAACGTGCTTCTTAGGGATCTAGGATCCTTGAGCTCTGAAGCTGCTTGTTGGATCTGAGAATGAGATAACCGCTGCCTAATAGGACAGCTCACAGTTGCAGTAGGAGATGGAGCTGGAATGACCTCCATCTGAATTTGAGCTCTAAGAAATCTCCACATCATTTTGTCCATATCTAAATCAAATGGCTCCTGGAAGACCTAGACGAGTTTGAGGAGGACGGTCTTCAAGGCTTGGAGGGTGTCTGGAAAAATTTTGTTGGTAGAGTCAGTACTGGTAAAGTTGGATCTGTGAATGACCTGCTCCAGATCTGAGGCCTTAGGATCTGAAGAAGAGGCAGGTTGAAGTGGAGAACTAGTGCTAGGAGCCAAAACTGTCGGATCTAAAGAGAGAGTAGGATCCGAGCTGTCTGAATAGCTGTAGGATCTGAATTTCTCTTCTGCTTCAAAGAAGGCTCCGAAGAAGAAGAAGGAGACCATTGGTGTCTCTTTTTCAGCTCCAAGACTGCCTGTTTGGTGGGGGGTACGAGCTCTGGCAGGCAACAAGCCTCTGAAAATCAACATATTTCTTCAGTCTGAAAGGGCTCTTGGATTGAAGATGCTACAAACAGAACAAGGAGTGTCCAAATGAGCAGCTCCCAAACAATATATGCACTTCTTGTGGGCATCAGAATTTGGTATCTTATGCCCACAAGAAGTGCACTTTTTGTATCCAGTGTTTTTTTTCTGGTTTCTCTGACACAGTCCCAGGATGCAACAAAATCAACAACTATAAGACCAATTATCAAAATACATCAAAAAACAGTATAAATTTCCAATAAACAGTAATAAGACTAATATGCAATGAAAAACTTAGCACATACACACACTTGTGTACAGAGAACTGTAACTTTAAAAACATACTAGACCTTGTTGCCAGCGAAAACTTCGCTAAAAGTTGAAATTTTAACTCCTAAGCTCTAACTACAAAAACACTAATTTTCTAAATCCTTATTTTCTAAACATTATCTAAGATACTACGATCTAAAACACTAGAACATACACACTGACAAAGTAAACAAGAAAAATCCCTGAAAAGGGGAGGAGCAAGATATCTATATAAAACAGAGGTACTACAAAAAATATTTCACAAAAAGGTGAAAAATTTCACTTAGGCTAGTATTCTCTAGCGAGAAGCAGGATCTTCTGTCTGACTAGAATGGCAGCAAACAAGATCTGAGGAGTTGGGGATGACCTAGGGGGTTATGGGTAAAGGAAAGAGCATGAGGTATGGATCAGAAGTCTTGAATAATGTGGCTGAGTTGGATCCGAGGATGGGATCCTAGACCCAGTGGTGAGGAAGAATGAAAAGGACATCAGATCATGGGATTATCTATGTTTAAATATCTGTACTCATCTTCAGAAATCTGGCACTACAAAAACATATCATACAGTGTTGCTCTTATTTTCCCATATGCTAAATTCATCTCCCTGTTGGAGACTTGGGTATATGCATCATCAAACAGAATGTTGTACATGTTCTCTACATATAGTAACTCATCCATGAGTATTGCTCCACCCCCCCTTGTCTGGCATCATGAACTGGATATTACAAGCTTTTAGATATTGCAATAATTCAAGTTCATTTTTTTCAATATTAGAATGACCACCAGTGTTACTGAAAAAAATACGATAAAACTGGCAACCAAGTGTAAATGTAACAGGCTGTAGAAGCTCGAAGTCCTACACAATAAAGATTCCCAAGTATTGCACACTCTTTTATTGCAACAACAACCAAAGGAATAAGTGCTTTCAGCCAGCTTAACTGGCCTTTATATATATATATATATATATATATATATATATATATATATATATATATGCAGCCACAGGAAGTAAGCTTGATTGATCATTAAGGCAATTAAGTACAATCAAGACAATTAAACTGTTTTAAACATATTTAAAGGTTAAAATGCTAAAAAATGTTGTAAAAACCTTTTGTATTCTAAAAATGTATAAAAAAAGGTACGTGTTGTATATTCTTAAATATAATCCATGCTAAAATGTCTGAATACACCTTACAATCAGTTCACCTTCATTACAATTCAATAATATTCAATTAAGTAAAATGAATGAATGAATGAATAAGGTTATACATAAAATACACTACAAAACCTAAAAATTAAATCATGTTATTGCTTTTAAAATAGGTTTCAGTGATATATAATCATTTATTCCAGGGGGATTGGATGCATTTGATTTAATTTGCCATATAACTTCCTTTCCTTCCAAAATAAGTTTTTCGTCCCCACCCCTAGAGTTTATGTGTACTTTTTCTAGTATGCAAAACAAAAAGTGTGGTTAGAATTGTTGGATTGTATATGTCTAAACAAGGCATTCTTAGTGTTTTCTTTTTTAATATTGTATATGTGTACATAAATTCTGTTTTTTAAATGCCTATCCATCTTTCCAACATAATATGCTGGGCAGGCCATACACTTGGCCAAATAAACCACACTCTTAGTGTTACAATTCCCTGTCTGGAAATCAATTTTATTTTTACATAAATTATTTAAGGTAATATTGTTTCCCTCATATATATAAATACATTGATTGCAAGCTCCACATTTTGTCATTCCTTTAGATACTTTCCTGGTAAAAACTGCACCTAACAGAGGTTTGTATAGTTTTCCCCAGTGCATTAAGACATATTCAATAGTATCTTCTACTAGTTTAACAGGGTATCCTCTTTCTAAAAACATTGTACCAATAAGATTAAGATTAATTATTGAATATTATTGAATATTATTGAATATGTCTTAATGCACTGGGGAAAACTATACAAACCTCTGTTAGGTGCAGTTTTTAAAAAAATGGACAAAAGAAATAATGAGAACAATACTGAATTCTCACGAGCTATGATATTAAAGTATAATACACAAGCACCTATTGTAAAAAACATTATAGAAAGAAATTGGAATATTCTTAGAGGTAATACTGAAGTATATAATAGTTTAGGTTACCAACCTATGTTTGTCTACAAGACAGGTAGGAACATAAAATACCAATTAGAAAATTACAAAAGTGACAGGACCAGGAAAGTATCTTTTATATTATTATTAATATTAATATTAAAGTATTTTGGAAGAAAAGGAAGTTATATGGCAAATGAAATTAAACGCATCCAATCCCCCTGGAATAAATGATTATATATCACTGAAACCTATTTTAAAAGCAAGAATATGATTTAATTTTTAGGTTTTGCAGTGTATTTTATGTATAACCTTATTCATTCATTCATTTTACTTAATTTAATATTATTGAATTGTAATGAAGGTGAACTGATTGTAAGGTGTATTCAGAAATTTTAGCGTGGATTATATTTAAGAATGTACAACACGTACCTTTTTTATACATTTTTAGAATACAAAAGGTTTTTACAACATTTTTTAGCATTTTAACCTTTAAATATGTTTAAAACAGTTTAATTGTCTTGATTCTACTTAATTGTCTTAATGATCAATCAAGCTTACTTCCTGTGGCTGCATTTTATATATATATATATATATATATATATATATATATATATATATATATATATATATATATATATATATATATATATGTATTACTGACAATCTTTAGATGAATCTGATATGAAGGCCAGTTAAGTTGGCTGAAAGCGCTTATTCCTTTGGTTGTTGTTGCAATAAAAGAGTGTGCAATACTTGGGAATCTTTATTGTCTAGGACTCTGAGCTTCTACAGCCTGTTACATTTACACCAGTGTTACTGAAACCAGCATACTTAGTCCTTTGGTTGTTGTTGCAATAAAATAGTGTGCAATACTTGGGAATCGTTATTGTCTAGGACTTTGAGCTTCTACAGCCTGTTACATTTACACCAGTGTTACTGAAACCAGCATACTTATTTAATTTAAGTTAGATCAAATGTCACATATTTTTTTCAAAGAGTAACAAAGTAGGGTGAAATGGTGGATTGTATAAACTAGACAATTTTAGTGTAGCATCACTCATATCAGAATCAGTAAACAAGAGGTTCAAATTCAGTTTCCTGATGCAAAATTTTAAGTCCATGGGTGTCTTCATTAGGTTCGCTTTTTTGTTGTAACAAATGTAAATTTTTAGATAAAAAATGACAGCATGTTCCTGCACTATACTACAAGAACTGAAATTAAAATCCTTAAAGTCACCTGTTTGATTCAGTATAATCTGACAGGAGTTTGATTGTACAACTACTGGATTCACTGTTTCCAATTCTTCCTCTTTGGTCCAGCATTCGTCCATTCACCAGGTTGGAACTGTGGTAAGTGTGGCCAATTCTGCCAATGCCTACTCTGTCCATGCTCTTTCCCCTTCAGGCGTTTGGACTGCCAAAGGGGTGGGAAATCCAAAGAGGACTCATTGTAGTTGGGATCCTGGTGTACAGCATGGTTAGTAAAATCAGGATTTGTAGCTGCTTCAACTAAATTGTTGTGTCGCTCGTCCAGTCTGGATAAAATAAACAAGTCTTTGTGGGTTATGTTAAAGCAGCTTTATTATGTACAAACACAGCAGGATTGAGGCTTAATAACATTAACTTAGGTAAACTTATAAACAAACTAGTTATTACACTCATATATGCTCACTTTCTAGTGCACTCTCAAAATGGCACTGAAGCTAGCACGTGCTGACCTTGAAATGCTTTTTAAAGGTACAACACACACACTATTCTACACCCTCCTTCTTTGAGAAATAAGTCATGCAATATTGACAACACTGACTAACATGCAATTGTTACAAATAACTCTTTGTCATGCAATTATACAGAACTAAATACATATAGACAATTATGTCCAGGTTGCTGTGTATTTTACACTAGGTCTGGAAGTACGACCAACTCGTGTGACACAGAAATTGGAATTAGGTGCAGCAACTGGGACTGTCTCTGCTGAATGTTCAACCCTGGGGACATCGGGAACAGAGGTAGAAGGTAAGACACGTTCTGCAACAGAAACATTGTCTGGATTGCTCTGAGATCTAGAGTCTGTATCACAGGAACAATGCTATGATATCGATTCTGGTACAGGAAGATGTCTGCGATTTCTTCTGTACTCCACACCCTCAGATTCTACAAAGTAGGATCTCGGTTCAGTAAATATACCTGTTACTTGATATATTCAGTCAAAACCTTTCGCCGTTTGTATCCTCACTGTCTCTCCTTTCAGTGGACAAAGAAATCTGCTCGATTTGTCATAACTGGACTTTTGGAAAGAATGCTTTCTGAAAAGTTGAGCTCTAATTGTCCTGTTGTTCTTAAATGTAGGCCTCAGCAAACTGGAACTAATAGGCAATGTTGTTCTGGTTTGCCTAGATAGACATCTCTGAGCAGGCAAGCCAAGTATATTGTCACGGGGTATGTTTCTGAGATTAAGTAAATTCAAAAAAGACATCGGTATTATCATGCTTTGACTTCTCCAGCAATTGCTTTGCACTCTGTACTGCACGTTCAGCTAGTCCATTTGACTGTGGACTCTGGACTACTAGTAACATGTACAAAGTCCCATTCTTTTGCAAATTTCTGAAACAACTGACTGGTAAATTGGGTACCATTGTCAGAAATAACTTTGTGTGGACTACCATGGACTGACAAATGACGTTTCAGCTTGGTAATAACAGTAGTGGATGTTGGATTAGGTAGTAAATCAATCTCAAGCTAGTTTGAATAAGAGTCTACCAACACTAGGTAATGCTGATTGTTCCACTCAAATATATCAGTGGCTACTGTTGACCAAGATAGTTGAAGAACTTGACTTAGCTGAAGTGGTTCTTTTTTTTTCAAATGCGGTTTAGTACTATTACATACGGAACAAGAAGAAAATACTCTATCAATGTCTTTTGCTAGAGAAGGCCAAAATACTAGTCTTCTTGCCCTTCTTTTGGTAGATTTGGAACCTGGGTGACCATGATGTAAAATCTGGATATAGTCATGTTGTAAGGAAGCAGGAACAACAATTTTAGGACCTTTGAAAATAACACCATCTTCCATCAACATTTCATCTCTGTAAGGAAAATAGGTTTGCACTTCAGGTGGTACACTAGATTGCTTTGACAGCCATCCAACATTAATGTAGTCATTGACCTCTTGCAAAACTGGATCAGTCTCTGTATAATCTCTCAACTCATCAAATCTCGTGGTAGAAAAATTACGCACTTCCACGATATCAAAGTCAAAATTCTCTGCACATAGTTGTTCCATTCTATTTCCATGCGATCTGGATAAGGTATCATCCAGATAAAGAAATTTTCCTTTTATATGGACCATTTTGAAGTTGTACTTTTGCAATCTGAGTATCATATTTTGCAATCTTGCTGGAGCTAAATGCATAGGCTTCTTTAAAATAGTAGGCTTCTTTAAAATAGTAACTAGAGGTTGGTGATCAGTTTCAATCTGAATAGCTCGACCATAAATATAATCATGAAATTTTGAACATGCAAATACTATTGCCAAAAGTTCTTTCTCAATTTGAGCATAATGCATTTCAGTTTGAGTAAGAGATCTAGATGCATAGGCTACTGGTCTGCCCTCTTGAAGAATAACTGCGCCAAGACCAAACTTTGAAGCATCACAGGAAAGAGTTACTGGCTTATTGACATCATAGTATTTTAATGTAGGTGGGGTGACAATTTTCTGCTTAAGATCTTCAAATTCTTTTTTGTACTGTTGTGCGTGTCATCTCTCTAGAAGGTCCTGTCAACTCACTGGTCTGGTATAAACTTGCCTAAATAGTTGAACATGCCAGGAAAACATTGTACAGCTTGAACATTATCTGGAGCTGGCATCTCAAGAATGGGTGCTTGCTTGGTCGGGTCTGGTCGCAAGCCAGTGATAATAAATAAATGACCTACATATGTGACTTCTGGTAGTCTGAATTTGCACTTCAGAGGATTGAGCTTTACGTTCACTTCACTTGCTCTATCTAGAACTCTCTTAAGGTTTCTGTTATGCTCTGCTTCACCATTGCCTCCAACCAATAAATCATCTACTATTATGGCACAAGGATAACCTGAAAAAATTTACTCCATTGCCGGCAGAAAGACTTCACTTCCAGAATTTATTCCAAATGCCATCCCGAGGAATCTGTATCTGACAAATGCATACTGAAAGTAGTCAGTAATGAGGATTTGTGATCAAGCATCACTTGCCAAAATGAACTTTTTGCATCCAAGGCAGAAAAACAGTGGCATTTCGTATTAGGGCTGCGACTTCCTCGACTGTACACATAGGATGATGCAATCTCTTTAATGCTTTGTTCAAATCTCTTGGGTCACTGTATATTTTGATTTCATCTGTGCCTTTTTTGTGGGCTGCTATCATGGACGACACCCATTCAGTTGGTTCTGTGACTGGACAAATCACACCTTGCTGCACCATTTTATCCAAATGAGCTTTATCTTGCATAGCTGTCAGAACTTTTCTTGCCAGTTTGACCACTGTACTGACCTCTTGGCCGAACGTCATAGAATACACAAATGGACGTTTGCCCAACTTTTCATCGACAACATCAGCATACTCTGAGAAAATACCTTCAGTAAAATTGGAACTAGGATATGTGCTTATATGACGAAATTCTTTAGTAAAGGAAAGCAAATTAATTCTCAAACTTCTCTGAGACCCAATAACGACTGCAAAGGTCTTCTGACTACATAGAATAAACAAGTTGTAACAGTTCCTAGCCAAGTAACATGAAACCACTACTGAGCCTTCGGTTTGAATTTCTTCATCTCCATAGGCAACAAGTTTTGCACAACTAGCCACACTGAGTTGTTCACCAGTTTTCACCTTAGCAAATGTGTCTGCTGACATAACATTACACTATGAGCCAGTGTCCATTTTAAGCTCGGTGGATTTTCCATTGATCTGGACAGTACAAAACACTTCACTCTTTGCCAACAAATTCACTGCATCAACCTTTTCACCAATTACTGATACACCATCTACGTAGAAAGTAGAATTACAGCTCTCTATATAATCAACTTGCTTTTTTGAGTGACGCTTTTTTATAACTGTGTGAGATTTACTTGATTTGCAAAACTTCTGAAAATGGTTTCATTTTTTACACTTGTGGCATTGCTGACCAAATGCTAAGCATTTTTCTCTTTTAGACTCGTGATTCGCATCACAATTGCGACAGTTAAAAATAAAGCTGGATTTGGGTTTTGCTGACCCACCCTTATACTGCACTCAGCATATCCTTTTCTTAGAACTTGTTGGAAAAGTACAGGTTTTACCTGGGCAGTCTGCAAGGGTAGCAGGTACGATGTGCTTAGGCCTGCTTCTGCTAGCCACGTGTTGCATGCTGTCCACATTTGCTCTGGAGTCTGCTGAAACCATGCTCTTATCACTCGCAAGCATACTTGTGTGTCTTTCTGTAACTTCATGGATTTGACAAATCTCAATAACTTTGTTCAGCGTTAAATCACTGTCACAAAGCAAAATCTTTTTCACTGCAGTACTATTAATACCACACACAAGCCTGTGCTTTATCAACTCATCTTTTAAGTCACAAAACCGACACATTTTAGCTTTGTTTCTCAGGTCAGGAATGTAAGCTGTAAAAGTTTCCCCTGGTGTCTGATCTCTTGTGTAAAACAAATGCCTCTCTAATGTAATATTTGTTTGCAGGTTACACATTTCCCTGAATTTGCATTTCAGACACTCAGGGTCTTCCCTTGATTCGGCCTGTACAACAGTATGACAGTTTTCACCTTCTCCCTCATACACTGCTGCTGCATACACAAATGAACATTCTCTTTCAATGGCCTCCGACCCAGCTAGGTTTAGCAAAATGAATGCTCTGGTGTGTGGATCTTTCTCAGAATAAGCTGCTTGTATAAAAATATCATGCTCTTGCTCAAATATTCCCCAATTTTCTGCAATATTCTAATCAAATAGAAGTGGTTATGGCTTTCGAAATCCATCTACCATGTTAACGCATGCCAGTGAAGGCTTTTGCAAGTATGCACGAACACACACACATATACATATGCTAGACATTTATGCCTGTACTTGTAACAATGCCCAATAGCACAACAAGCCGCTGAATAATTGAACTTTGCAAAATAAGACTCTTGGGCCCCAGAATACTCTTCAAATAACTGTACTGTAACAAATCACCTCTTATCAGTGTAAGAAACATTTCAAAATAACTGCAATGTGCGAATAAACTGGGCAGAAGAAGCTCAGAGTAAGAAACATTTCAAATAACTGCACTTTGGAATAAACAGTACACAGCACACTGAAACTTTCCCAAAATGGTTGTACTTTGCTAAATAACTCTTTATAACGCAAAAAACACTCTGTAATGGTGGTACTTTGTGAACAGACACACCCAGCACAAGAAACTTTTCAAAATGGCTGTATTTTGACTGTACTTCACGAAATAGTTGCACTTTGTACACAAATAAACTCTTTGGAATAAATGCACAGTAATAAGCACACACTGTAAGAACTTTACATTCTTTGAGATACTTCGAATAACTCCAGTTATGCCTTTATTCCAATGCAAAATAGTAGTTATGCCAAAACACAGTACTTTGCCAAAAACATGTAGTCGCCTTGCTTTATTTATACTTAATGTGCCCTTTTTGCCCTTATTATATTCGTTTTGCTCATTTAATCTTTTTCCGTGCCCATTATACTTTTCTTGTGCTAGTTTTACTCGAAACATGCCTGTTTTACTTTAAACATGCTCGTTTTGCAACTTCGAGTTAATTCCGAACCCCTTACATGCTTTTCTGATAATTGTTTTATCAAATATCTTAATTTTAAACATTTCATTTAATTAATAAACCTTTTGTGCCTTTCGCTTGTTTAATAATGCAGTTTGTGCCCTTGTAATGCTCCATTTTATCTTTTTTATAAAATGAATTGTTCGTGTAAGTTTTCATTACCTGTGGTTCGTTTCTGGCCCTTTTTTGTTCTCAGTTCTCTTAGTTTACCTTCACATTTAACTCTATACCTCATAGCTCTGAAAAGCAGTCTCTGGAACCCCAGTTCTGACACCATGTTGCTCGTCCAGCCAGGATAAAATAGACGAGCCTTCATGGGTTCTGTTCAAGCAGCTTTATTATGTACAAACACATCAGGATTGAGGCTTAATAGTTTTAACTTTGGTAAACTTATAAACAAACTAGCTATTACTCATACATGCTCACTCTCTGGCTGCACTCTCAAAATGACACTGAAACTAGCACATGCTTGCTATTTATATGCACGTGCTGACCTTGAAATGGTTCTTAAGGGAACAACACACACACACACACACACACACACACACACACACACACACACACACACACACACACACACACACACACACACACACACACACACACTATTCTACAGTAGTCATGAATGTCTTAGCACCCCACTCCTGTGAACATGGTGGAAGAGGGTACGCTCTGTTGTTAAGATAATTAGCTCTATCGCTCTCAAACTTTTTCATTTTTCCTTCTTTCATTTGAGCAATTTGTTTATCTATAGAATGGTAAATATGAGCATGCTGTAATTTATATTGCTCGTACTGGATGTCCTCAGTGATGGTTTTATCAAGAACACATATCTTAGTCGCAAGTGTGTCAGTAAGCATGGTAATATGTTTATGAGAATCTCTGTAAGTTCACAGCCATGCCGTCGAGCAAAATTAAAAGCCTATTATAGATGACAGGCATTTATTACTCATAATTTGTTTTATATATATATATATATATATATATATATATATATATGTGTGTGTGTGTGTGTGTGTGTGTGTATACATATATATATATATATATATATATATATATATATGTGTGTATATATATATATATATATATATATATATATATATATATATATATAAATAAAAAGCAACAATGTCGGCGCCTTGTGTGGCAGCAGCTACTCTGGCTCCCAATGTGTGTTTTGGGTTTTGTGTGCGATTTGTTGTCCATTTTACTTGGTTGGGTGTGCGGTTGTCTGCAGCTGTAGTGTTTTTGTTGAACTTGTGGATTTGTTTTGTTTTTGGAGATTGGTGGGTGGACCGTGGTCATTCAGGCTTTCAAGAGTGGCAGTTACGCCGAATGCAGGTAGTGGAAACCCAACTTTGATTACTGGTTTTGGATTTTAAATTATGACCCATCTGGGACTTGGGACATTGCTGGTGTTGAGGATGGAACTAGCAACAGTGTGGATGGTGTGGAAGGTGAGGATTACTGCAGTCACTGTAATCGCCACTGTGATGGGTCTTGTATGGTTACTCCAGCTTTGGTGCCTTCAGATGGCTTGGAGTCTGTTGTTGTTTATGTGTACTTGTTTCTATTTTCATGTTTGTACATGAGCTTGGAAAAATAAAATTTTGTTCAGTTGTGCATGTTGCTGTATGGTCTGAATGATAACTGACTTTGAAATACATACATATACATATTCATTCCGAATGACATATGTTTTACATTTTATCTACCATTCAGGTAGTTTTCATGACTTGTCCCCTTTAAATTTTATGGAAGTTTAACCTAACTATTTGTTACACTCTAGCTTTAAGTTTTTTGGCGGAAAGTTGTCATGTGACTACTTTTAGGGTTTTAAATGTTCTGTGGATTTTGTACTATCTGATAAGTTTTGTTTTTTCAAAACGAACGCGGTTATTCTTTGTGAATAAAATTTACTTTGGATTACCAGAGATGTGTTCTGTTCGACCACTGAGTGCCTATGGTGCATTTTGTGATTTTAAAAGTTTATAATAAATAATAAGGTCAGCTTTTATGAGACAAGATTTTCAGAGTATAACCTAGTTTTCCATAAGGTATTCTGATGAGCAGTAGTAAGTGTGAAACATGTCCTTATCCAGCAGGTCTGACTCTTGTGGCCTGACTACATTATAAAGACTTTTGTGTCACTGTGCATTTCTGAGTCACTATACTGAAAGACTTGCATTTTTCTGGAGTCAGTTTATATATTACTACATGATTCTTTGAAAAAGAGAGGTATGTAAATATTTTTGTACAGAAAAAGTATGATTAGGCATGTCAAGCACTAATAGTAACATCTGACCTATCATGAAGTACCAAACTTCTAAGCACCAGTTCTTATAGCAAAAACTCTGATAACTGATGCTATGTACTAAACACCTATTAGCACTACAAAGTTGAAATTAAAACAAATAAAACATTTAAAGTTAGCAATTTCAGGCACAGCAAATTATAACTAAACGCAGTCTACATACTTTATACATACTTTATACAGACAAGCCTTTTTAAGTAACCTGACTCCCCACAGTTTACTGACTAGATTCAGAGGTCACCCTTCAATAGGGTTGCCACCTTTTCAAATGCCCAAAGTGGGACATTTTTTGTAGAAATGTGAGAGTTTGCATAGCAGAACATACCTGTGGCCAGTGTAAAGGACAAAAGTTCAAATTTTTGCCAAAACAAAAGCTTATTTCTGTAGCATTTGAGTTGCTTATGCTATTTCTTATAATATTTATGTGTTCCAGATACAAAATAACTGTTGTATGCAACTACTAAAGAAAATGTAAGAAATATATTTTTTCTTAAAATCTCAGGACATTTGCCATTTTTTAGTTTTTTTTTCGCAGGACACAACTGCCCAAAGTGGAACTGTCCCTCGCAAAGAGGGACAGGTGGTAACCCTACCCTTCAAGAAACGGTGCAGGAAAGTGCTACAGTAAATTATAGAAAAAAAAAAAACAGCAGCTGAATAAAATACACATACATGATATATTACAAAATGATTACCTTAAAAATAAAACCTGCTAGGCAACTAAACAATAAAATATTCACCAATGGGCAAATGAGAAAAATGAAACTCAAGGAAATATAAAACATTATTCTACACACACACACACACACACACACACACACACACACACACACACACACACACACACACACACACACACATAATAACATATAATGGGCTGGGATTCAGAAATAAGCAGAAAGATGCATAACACAAAACTGAGTGTTGAGTAGCAGTGTGCAGGATTGGGCCATTTCAGAGACATAGCCACATACAGATATGGAGACATGTTCGCGCACAACGTAGATTTATGAATGGGAAACAGAACATTTTCCCCCAGGGGTACCCCTGTAATGATAATGGACAGAGGTAGCTCCTAAATGCTTTATACTGTGCATGGGTCTGCTCATATTATCTATGGCATGATCCCAGTTATTCTCATTAGAGGTAATACATAATTATCAACCATGGGATGGGTAAGGCCAATCTCTAACCCAATGGGATAGGTTATATTGAGCACAAAAATGGAAACTTGCTAGGCTTAAAATATCCCACAAGGGCAGCTAGCCTATGGTCGCACAACAATGTGCAATATACTGGAGTAGGCATGTTAATATATATGTATATAATGAAATGGAAATGAGCTACATTATGATAATTAGACCAGTGGTGAATGTAAGTGAGGGTTAACAACATGGTGGAGTGATTCAGAAATGGATAAAAAAGGAGTGATGAAATGTGGCCTCCAGTGTAGCAGTACACCATAATTTCCTGGTGAACAGTGACAGACACTGATCTACGATGTCAGAAGTAGTAGGAGGATTAGTTGAAATATATATGTTAGAGCTCAGCCCTGCAGCCAATAGCTGTGATGGTATGCACTGTTATCTTCTGCATCATTGAATGATCAGGCCACACCATACATACCATCACTTCGATCATAGGGATGAAGTGGACATCTACCAGGTGAACAGAAACACTATGCAGGAGAGCATTGCACATGTGATAAGGCAACAGTAAATCAACTGTAAGGATTCCACTCAATCAACTGCCAGGTGTTCTGCAGAGCACAAGGTATAACATACAATGTATCAGTGTGCAACCCAAGCAGTGACCATGGTTCCCACATCTACCACATGTGAGATTTATACTAAAAATTTGTGCAGGACGATTTCCTTCAGGGTCAGCTTACTGGTGATGCTTTACTTGCCTTGATGCCATGGCTCATAACACAGGTACTCAACCCACAGACCATGGTACAGAGTGCCTAAATTCCACACTGTCACAGCTATATGCCATTGTCAAATGTGTTTGAAATAATGACAGTTCACTTCCTCTTCCTAGTTCCCTGTGGTGCTGTTTTGTGGTATGCTCAAAAAACAGTAGCAAGACATCCTCCGTATAAACAATATTACACAACATGTTGGTATGCAAACAGATACAGCAGGGTATTGCCTTCAAAAGACAGGATGTGCCAGAACCAGCAGTGGATAAGGGGGCCTGGTGAGGAGTTGTTGGAGGACATGGCTGCAGGGGATGATCATGCAAAGCAGAGATGAGCACAGTGCACCATGACACTGGCTAAGAGAAAGCATCATGTTTACAGCTATGGGACAGATAACAGTGATGCATGTGATAATGCAACTAGGCTATGTTACATAGTGTATGGATTGGCCACTCTGTAAAACAGAAACAAGCTAACCTGGTAACACAGCAATGAGGGCAAGAGCACTGTTGCCATCATATGCACAGATTGGGAGAGCCACAGTGACAGGGGGATAGCAACAGGCAAAGTGCGGAGAGTCTAAGGCCTGGTAATTGTGGTAAGTCTAGACGACTGCGCAGGGGTGGAGGGGTGGGACTGGTTCCTGTGTAGGCAGGTGTTCATAACTGAGGGAGTTGTTGATCAGAGTTTGTGTGACTTGCCACAGCTCCTGAAGATGTTCCTGCACTGTCGGTGTGTGTCTTTGACATGTCTGGGGATCCATCAGGAGGTAATGGCAATGGCTGTGCACGTCCCTATCCACAGGAATGTCACTGGTGCAAACAGTGGCTGGCACACGGGATGGTGGGCTTTATGAGCATGACCCCATGTCTCCAATGGACAGAGGTCGACAGTAAGTAAGTTAATCCCCAACTAACATATCCCCCACACAAAACCCTTAGCTACTTCTTTATTAATATATACTCTAGGTGTCCAAGGAAGTCTGAGACAAAACTGGGTTGGGTTGCATGGCTAAGCCTGTAAAGACCCTGGTGGTCATTAGCCTTGTATGAACCTATGAATAGTGGGCATCTGAGGGACAGCCAGGTGAAAGGTGTCAGCCCAGCATGCAGCAGCAGACATCCCCTGGAGGACACAGATGTCCTCTGAAGCACTGCCAACATGCTACCTATGTATGCTAAGCCCTCTCTGAGATCAACTTTTAGCCCGCGCACTACACTGATCATCTTCCCTGTGGTAACAATGGCACTGTCTCTGCCTGGATGACTCTCCTTCACACACATTGAATAATGGCTATTTTGGCATTCTACTTTGGCGAGAAGTGAGACCCATGGCATTGTCAACAACTCCAGGTTGCCCTCTATTGCTGTTCTCATGCTCAGCGGAGGCACTAGAGCCCACTGCTGTTTGGAGGGCCTGGGACAAGGATACACCATATGCTGTTGTCAGACAATTCCTGTCCTTCACTTGTCAACTGTGACTTAGGGGAGGGTTGCACAAGCAATGGAGCTATGTTTGTGGAAGGGGAAGGTAATGTGTCCACTTCAGTATCCATGGCTTTGACTGCCATCATTGTCAGGCTCAGCTGATTCCCTAACATGAGGCATGCCCATGCCCATGGTGGAGGACCCATGCACTGAATCAGCTGTGAAAGAATACAGAAATACCTTTGTAATTCAGTGCTACTTAGTGACGGTGCCAGTTCCCACTCTTTTAACAGCTGTAAAATAGTATGGCATGCAGAGAAAGTATGCCCATATACCCTGTGTAGACTGCATTCAATATATTACAGCTCAAAGCTGGGACTTTGCGTAGCCCTTTGAACATTTGTAAGGGCATACTCACCAGGAACATTGCCCACAAACACAACTGGTGGTGCATGATGTTCTAAATCAATGTGCAGTCTCCTAATGGTATAAGGGATCATTCCATCATTTCAGATAGAGATGTCAGGAACTCCCATGTCTGAGAGAGTGGTTTAGGATAGGATACCCCACCTGTGACCATCATCTCTTGTATCCTGGAGACATGAAGTGCCTGTAGGGATGATATGACTACATTCAACATATTACAGCTCAGGGTTGTGGCTTTTTGCACTACACTATATGTAGAAAGGGCATACCCACTTGGGGCATCAGTCAAAAACACCAGTGGTGGTGGTGGATGAAATTCTGCATCACTGTCCAATCCTCTAATGGGTTTAAGGGAGCATTCTATCATCCCAGACAGAAATGGCAGGAACTACTCCAGGTCTGTAGGGATGGTTTAAGTTAGGAGATCCCCATCTATGGCCATTCAGTTTAGTGCAAGGGCAGTTAACTTGCTATAGGCATGGTGGATCATGTTGGTGACCCTATTGCACATTTACAGTGCAACTATACTATGGCCACAGATAACAACGATATCCCGAACAATGTCCCATCATACATGGTTGTGGAATGCCTGGTTGCTTCTGTCAGTCTGATGGATCTGCTGATCAATTACAGGGATGGCTATCTCTGCCTGAGGGAATTTTTCCATATACACTTGCATGCCTTAGGAGCATATCATCTTGTAAATGTGAACATACAGCTGTGGTCAGGGAAGGGCACTGATATTGGTTGTATCTACATTGTAGTACCTCACCCATAAGTCCAAAGCAAGCACAAACTGAGCAGCACCTGACCCAGCACAGAATCAAACCCAGCACCTTGTGTCTGTTAGGTAAACACCTTAATGATTATGTCACCCCCAACCCCAGTTCTATGTCTATACAATGTTAATGAACTAGCCTTGCGTTGAACAATTAGTGTTTACATTTAACTTTCAATAATTTCCCATTGTTATGCATGTAAATCCACATGTCACAATTGATTATATTATCTAGTCTTACTCTTTGGACTGCTGGCCAAAGCTGGAGTGCTGCCACTGCAATACAGCATGGGGGGGGGATGTACCCATGAGTGCATCATCCTTTGAATGAGATGTTAAACTGAGGTCCTTCTTATCTGCTTGAGTTCGTGGTAGCTCAGGGGGATGTAAAAGATCTCATAACACCTATACAAAAGAAGGCAATTTCCCCAAATGACATGGCCAAATTTCCCATGGTAGTAGAAATACCACTTCTGGTTTCCCCTGAAAAGAGGCCACTAGCCTAGTGAGACTAACCCGGTAACAAAGGTTAAATTAGAACAAATAAATAAATAAATGTAAAATCTTGTTTGATTTAACATTGCTCCTTAAACAAAAACAGTTAAACATACAAATTAACTATTTACAACATAATTTGAGATCACAAACTAGTGACTATTGGTTTATTTTCACTATATTACAAATTTTAACAATTGGACAAGTGACTTCACACTTCGCATTGCAATGTACTTTATTAAACAGATATACATCTTAGTTACTTTGCTCCAGGTCAATGTTCTCTTTAAGCTCAACTTCCATTATAAAATCCCACATAATCCACATTTTTACCATGGAGTTCTGTTTCTGTTCACTAATAATTCTCAGTTCCATGTTTTTAATCTCTGTAATCATCTTTTTTCACCACTTTCTAGTTACAACCTTCTTTGTCACTATCAGCACTTTTAAATAACAGCATTAAAGACAGCAACAAGTTCACCTCTTTAGTACATCATAGGCAAAAATATCAAAAAGACCCTGGGAAACTAAGACTTCATTGCATGTAGTACTTTAAACTTTCTTTGACAGTGGTGCATTGGAAATATGCAAATGGATCCATAAGGACTTACAAGCATTTTCAGCCATGTCTTTTGTATCCCCAGAATTATTACTTTTTTATGTCTTTTTTAAGACATTCAGGCCAATAAAGGCAAACCCCACTACCTGTAGGGATAACTTGATTTGCCCTTTTTATGGTCTCATTAGGGCAGCATAAAAGGATTGCTCAGTCATTATCTGAAAACATTAGGGTGGCTGCAAAATTTCCCAATGATGACACAAAACAGCAAGCAAAAAGATAACAGAAAAAACTATCATATGCAAAAACATCAAAAAGATTAGCAAACCACGATTACTATAAGAATAAGTCAAAGGAGGTTAGAAAAGATTTGAAAAAGAGTTTGGATAAAAAATGTACAAAGGAACAATGGGAGGACATATTTATCACTCCCAAGTACACAACAAAGTCTAGAAAATTTAGGATTTTTGCTTAGAAGTGTTAGCGTTGATATTTTTACACCCCAAGCAGATTCCAAAGAATTTTTCCTCAAGTAGATAGCAAATGTTGGAGGTATAATAGGGAAGAAAGAGGTAACTGGGAACATATGTCTTGGGGGTGTAATGAGTTGGCAGATTTTAAAAATCCCCTACAGAGTACTATGTCATAAATATTGGGTGAGCAAATGGGTGCAACTAAGGAAATGATTCTTTTGAGCTGGGACATAAGGATCTTTTATTGTTTAGACATAGTAAGACCTTGTTATGTTTAATTCTGGTGGATGCCAAAAAAGCAATTACTAGAAAATGTAAATTAAATTCTAAACCAAGTTTATTTGAAGTACTGCATATTGTTAACACAAATAAAAAAAAAAAAAAAAACTAGAAGTGGGATCTTTAGAAAAGGGAAGGCGCAAATTACATAGACATAAATGGAAACTGTGGGAAGAATAAGTGCAGAATACTTTTCTGGAGGAGGAGGACTGAGGTTTAAGGGAAGGTAGGAAGTGAGCAATTTATGTAATGCTGGACTGACAATAGTTATAAAAAAGAACATATGTGATGTTCATAGGTTCATATGTTGATACTAGGCTATCTGCCCTAGGGCACTTATAAGCCTAGCCAGAGTGTGTTTGGCTTTCGCCACCCTTTTAGATTAGTTGACTGTGTCTCTGTATGGTAGGTCACAGAAGGTAGCCATATTAAGGTTAGTTTACTGTACCTCTGTCTAGCAAGGACACAGAAGAGATCCCAGGGATAAACTTACGGTCTCCCATCCACTCGTCAAGATTTCTCTTGAATAGGGTCAGTGAGGGGCTCTGCCTAATATGGATTGGGATTTTGTTCCAGAGTGAGGGGAGCCTCTGGGATATGAATCTGTCCCTCCAGTATGTCCTGTTTATTTCTGTGCTGAGGTTCAAGTCCCTGGAGCGTGTAGCTCTAAGGGATTTGGATTTCTTGAGGTGGAGCATGTCCATTAATTCTGGGTTGGACATGGCTTTATACGTCGGACACAGATCGCCTCTGAGTAGGCGGTATGCAACTGAGTAGAGCTGGAGTTTCTTTAGCCGAAGTGCATAGGGCATCAGTTTGAGTCCCTTGATCCTCTTGGTGAGGTACTTTTGGGCTCTTTCCAGTTGCTGCAGGTGTCAGGTAAGGTACATCCCAAATGGGGCACTGTATTCAATTATGGGTCTGATAAGTGATGAGTAGAGGGGCACAATGACCTCTCTTGATCTAGATGAGAACCCTTTCATGATAAGGTGGGCTATATAGAAGGTCTTTCTAACTACTTTGGCAACGTGATTGTCAAAGGAGAGATTACTATCTACTTGGGTCCCCAGGTCCCTAATTACTTCTTCCGTACTTAATGGATTACCACCTATGTGGTAATTTGTGGGCACTTTGTTTTTCCCAAAGGGGATGACAATGCACTTTTTAGCATTTAGCTTTAGGCCATGGCTCTGGCACCAGTTATCCATCTCTGTGAGACCCTTTTGGAGGATGCTCGTGTCAGCCGGAGAGTCGAATATGGCACCCAGTTTGCAGTCGTCTGCGAACTTTGTCAGCCATAGTCCACCCATGTTAGCCTGTACCTCGGAGAAATATATACCGAACATGAGAAGTTCCAGGACTGAGCTTTGTGGGACGCCACTTGTAACTGGTTTAGAGTCTGACATGGCACCTGCAATTCTGACCATGTGGGTTCTATCCCTGAGCCAGTTTGCAACCCATCTTGTGACATAGGGGTTGATATTTAAGATGGTGAGCTTATTTATGATGCCCGAGTGGGGTATTGTGTTGAAGGCTTTTGCGAGGTTCAGGTAGGCTGTGTGGACTACCTTCCCTTCATCTATGGCTTTGGTAATAGTTTCAAAGAAATCGACCAGGTTCAAGAGGCAAGATCTGCCCTTAACAAAGCCGAATTGGGTAGGATCCAGTGTCTGGAGCTTCCCAATGTCCTTGTTTATGATTTCCATGATGATGCGCTCCATAGCCTTGCAGACCAGGCTGGTCAGGCTTATAGGGCGATAGTTCCGGGGTCCGTTGTGGCACCACCTTTGTGGAGCGGGACCACTGTTGCTGTACGCCATTCCTTTGGTACATATCCTGTAGTAAGGCTGAGATTGAACAGTGTCTTTAAGTGAGGGTTTAGTTCTTCTTGGAGCTCATGTAAGACACAGCCCGGGACACCGTCTGGTCCCATTGATGCTGTGTTTTTTGCTTTGGAGAGGGCAGCTCTCACCTGTGCATCTGTGATCACAGGGAGGCTACATTCTGTTGGGATAGACATTTGCTCTTTTGGAGGGGAAGGGGGAGAGAAGTTTGCACTGAACCTTTCTGCCAGCATATTGGCAATGTCTGTGGGTTCAGTGTATTTTTTGTCATTTTGCACTAACTCAGAGCATTATCTGGGAGTTGCCTCCCAGGTTCCTGACATAACTAAAGAAGGCCTTGTGATTATCCTTAATGTCTTGTGCAATTTTTCTTTCAAAGTTTGCCTTAGATGATTTTATGAGGGATCATAGTTTCTTGCTTGTACTGATCAGAGACGCCTTCCCTATTTGGGATTTTGCTCTAGCATGTAGTAGCTTTCTCCTTCTGTTATATAGCTTATTTATGGCCTGGGTCCACCAGACAGGTCTCCTGCCTTTGGAGGAGTGAGTCTTGGTTTTATTTGGGATAGCATGCTCCATGCATTCCTGTAGGTGTCCATAGAATGCTTTTGTAAAGGATTCTGCATTTTGGGCCATAGTTTCCACTGGCCCGGGGCCTTTGAAAGATTCCACCTCGGTTTTGAGAAGTGTGAAGTTTGCTTTTGAGAAGTTCTTCACCGTGGTTTCCTTGGCTGGGGGTGGGGACGGGATATGGATGTCCAGTGAGATTAATTTATGGTCTGATCTTACCAATGAGGGGTATACCTCTGGTGTGGAACATAGAGACCCCATGTTGGTGATGACCAGGTCCAATATGTTCTCCCCTCTTGTGGGAGTGGTGACCAGTTGTTCCATAGCATTTTAGTTTATAAATTCTAGGAACCGTTGGGCGAGGATGTTTGGGCTTGAGTAGTTTTCCCAATCAATGTTTGGGTAGTTGAAGTCACCCAATATAATGGTGTTTGGGGAGACGTAGCAGGCTACAAACTGAAAGGCAGTTTTGCCCACTGTTAGTTGCACATGGATGGTCTCCGATGCTTCGTGCAGTGCCACTAACCTGGAGGTGTGGGTATCTTTGATGTATATGGATACTCCCCCTCTTTAGTGGTTCGGTCCGAGTTTTGTGGCCGAAAAGCATGGTATGAAGTATAACCTGGTAGTGCAGAAGAATTGGAGGCTAACTGGATTGTGAGGCTTACAGCTAATTTTGGACATGGTCTTAATGACTGCGTCCCTATTAAACCACTTCTACATAAAATTATTTTACGTAGGTAAATGTCTTTTATATATTGCATTTTTTACATATTGCATATGTTTTATATATCTTGTATATGTTTTTTATATATTCCAGAGTTTACAGAGTTTATATACATTTATAAATCTGTATTTTTAAATCTGTATTTTTAAATCTTGATTAATGTCATGTGACATGCTTACATGGTATAAAAGGTGTGTTTTTTTAGTTGATGTATACACCTGATGAAGCTATATGCGAAAGCACTTGTGTGTGTTTTATTAAAGCTGAGCTGCCTAACGAATTTGGATTCAGTGGATTTATGCATATCTGAAAACTGGAGCCGTACCTTTGCAGTATTTTTGTTTTTATTTTTGGTTGTTTTCTTAAATATTAATGTACTCATCCATTAGTCCAATTTGCGCTTAAATAGGGAGAGGATGGAACTCTGCTTCACATGGATGGGGAGCCTGTTCCAGAGAATGGGAATTCTCTGAGAAACATATTTGTCTCTCCAGTATGTCCTATTTATGTCATAACCAAAATTTTATTCTAGTAGTTCTGATGCTGTTTGCTTTGCAGATGTGCAAAAGGTTCATCAAAACAGGGTCCAGGGATGTCCTGTATGCCAGGCAAAGATCACCTCTCAGAAGTCTGTATGATACCAAGACACAGGGCTTTGAGGTAATCAGTGTAGGACATTGTGTTTACTCTCTCTATTCTTTTTGTAAGGAATCTTTGTGGACATTACAGTTAATGTATATGTCTGGTTAGGTACTTAACGAAGGAACCATTATACTCTATGATAGGTCTGATAAGGGTCAAGTACAGTGGTTTGACAACTCCTCTGTACCTAGGTGCCATGCCCTTGTTCATAAGCTGAGCAACATAGAATGATTTTCTTACTGCCTTGGACATATGTTGGTCGAAGGCTAGGTTACTATCTATACGAATTCCGAGATCCCTGACTAGTGAATCAACTTTTAAGGTTGTTTTATTGATGATGTAGTTACTCAGGGTGGCAGATTTCCCAAAAAGTACTATAATGCATTTCTTGGTATTGAGTTTTAAGCCATGGCTTTGGCACCAAGCATTTGTCTGTATTAGACTTTCCTGAAGGGTCTTCTCGTCTTGGGGCATCATGGCTCCCAGTTTGCAATCATCTGCAAACTTGTTATGCCAGGGGCCTTTGGCATTGGCTTTGACATCCGAGAAGTAGATGTCAAAGAGTGGTGGGCCTAGCACAGAGCTCTGGACACCGATTCTAACCTCATAGGTCCTATCAGTGAGCCAGCTAGCTAACCAGCATGTTATAAAGGGGTTTATACCTAGTTCTGTAAATTTGTTGACAATGCCTGAGTAGGGGATTGTATCAAATGCCTTAGCCAGATCTTGGTAGGCAGTATGCACCATTGTCCCTTCATCCATTGCCTTAGTGACCTTTTCAAAGAAGTCCACCAGATTCAGTAAGTATGACCTTCTTTAGACAAAGCCAAACTGGGGTGGTTGCAGTGTCTGGAAGTCTCCTATGTCTTTGTTGATAATTTCCATGACAGTTCCTTCCATGGCTTTGCAAATAAGACTAGTCAGACTAACGGGTCTGTAATTTCCAGAATCAGTTGAAGGTCCTCCCTTATGAAGAGGATTATTGTTGCAGTCCTCCATTCATGTGGCACAAAACCTGTTTTAAGACTATAGTCAAATAATAACTTCAGGGTTACTGATATGTCATATTTTAGACTATTCAGGATACATCCTGGGACGTTATTAGGGTCCACTGAGGCCATGTTCTTGGCTTTAGTGAGTACAGCCAATACATGCTCCCTAGTTAAAGTTGGAGGGGTTATGTCTGAGGGTATTTTTGGGATGATGGTTGGAGGTGAGAGGGGAGTAAAGCTGGAACTGAATTTGTCTGCTAACAGGTTCGCTATATCACCAGGCTTGGTGAATGTGGCACCATTAACCACCAGTTCAGCACACTGCTGTGTGCTGTCCTTGAGATTTCTGACATAGCTGTAGAAGGCCTTTTGGCCATCTTTCACCTGGGAGACTATTTTAACCTCAAAGTTGGCTTTGCTCAATGTAATTAGCCCTCTTAGTTGCCTATTTACTTTGATGAGAGAGTTTTTATCTTTATGGGGAATTACCCTTCTTAATTTTTACCATATTTTTTTTTCTTTTGTTGTATATCCTGTTTAATTTGGGATGCCACCAGGACAGTTTATTTCTCGGGCTAGTCCTTGGCTTACATCTGGTAGGTAAAAGGAAGGTATAGAGGGAGGTTGGCATAATGGTCAAGATATTTGCCTAAGAGATGCAAGGTGCAGGGTTTGATTCTCACATGGGTTAAATGGCTAGGCTTAAAATGGCCCACAAGGGCAGTTAGCCTAGTACTAATCTATGAAGCTATGAACAGCAACCACTGACATGGCTGTACAGAGTTGCTGAGAGCAATTCAGCATAGGCTGCTGTGTTCTTGGGGTTTGGAGGGGCACTGAATTTTGACAAATCATCACTTAATAACACGTAATTTGCCTTGGAATAGTTCCTAACTACTACTGGTTTTAAAGGAACTGTGGAGTTCATAAGTTCATAGGTGCTTACTAGGCTAATGACCACAAAGGCCTTTTTAAGCCTAGCTATGCATTCCAAATCTCTGACAAATTTTGATACCCTTGATAAGTGTAAGCATGGGCCTGGGAGATGAACCATTTACAGGTTACCTCTGTCCATTAGAGACATATGTGCCAAATCATGGATGAATTTCTGGTTTCCCATCCAATTGTCCAAACTGTGCTTGAATTGGGTTAGGGAGAAACTCTGCTTCATATGGATGGAGAGCCTGTTCCATAGACGGGGTAGTCTGTGGGATACATACCTATCTCTTCAGAAGGTCCTGTTTATATCACAGGCAAGGTTTAAGTCTTTAGAAAGGGTAATTCTGGTACTGTTTGTTTCGTGGATATGCAGGAGGTCCATCAGAGTGGGGTCTGGCCAGGCCAGGCATAGATGTCCCCTCAAAGCCTGTAGAAGACAGAATACAGGGATAAGGCCTTAAGGCGGTCTGCACAGGACATATTACTTATGCCCTGTATTCTTTTAGTGAGGAACCACTGTGGACATTCCAATTGTTGGAAATGCCTGGTTAGGCACATACCAAAGGGGGCATTGTACTCAATGATAGGTCTAATGAATGCCGAGTACAGTGGAAAATGACTTCCTTAGACTTAGATTCCATACCTTTGTTTATATGTTGCGCAACATACAATGATTTCCTCACCACTGACACCATTTGTTTGTCTGTGTCAGCCCCTCCTGGAGAACATTTGTGTCAGTGTGAGATTCAATGACAGCTCCTAATCTGCAATCATCAGAAAATTTAGTCAGCCAGAGACCACTGACATTGGCCTTGACTTCTGAGAAGTAAATGCCAAAAAAGAGCAGTCCAAGGACTGATCCCTGAGGGACTCCACTTGTGACTGGTCTCTTTGTAGAGGTGGACTCCCCAATTCCAACTTCCTGGGTCCTGTCTGTGAGCCAGTTGGCTATAAATCAGGTGACATACGGGTTTGTATCTAATCTCTTGAGTTTGTCAATAATACCCGAGTGGGGTATTGTGTCAAATGCCTTGGCCAAGTCAAGGTAGGCAGTGTGAACAACTTTGCCCTCATTCATTGCATTGGTGACCTTTTCAAAGAAATCCATCAGATTAAGTAGGCATGATCTGCCTTTGATGAAACCAAACTCGGTTGGGTCCAGTGTCTGGAGGTTTACTGTATCTCTGTTAATCATCTCCATGATAATTCTTTCCATGGCTTTACATATAAGACGAGTGAGATTTATGGGTCTGTAGTTTCCAGGGTCTGTAGATGGCCCACTTTTGTGCAGAGGGATGATTGTTGCCTTTCTCCATTCATGAGGCACGAAACCTGTTTGGAGGCTACAGTTAAATAGTAATTCCAGAGGCCCTGATAGGTCATGTTTCATGCTATTTAGAAGGCATCCTGGGATATTGTCTGGGCCCACTGATGCAGTGTTCTTTGTCTAAGAGAGAGCATTAAGGACCTGTTCCCAAGTGATAGTAGGGGGAGTTATATTTGATGATATTTCCTGAGGGAAGGTTGAGGGGGAGGGAGGGGTAAAGTTGGAGCTGAATTTATCAGCCAGGAGGTTTGCTATATCTTCTGGCTCAGTACAAGTGGCTCCATTTACAATAAGCTCTGCACACAACTATGTATTGCCTTTCAGGTTGCAGACATAGCTAAATAATGCTTTGTGGCTGTCCTTAGCCTCGGAGGCTAAACTTACCTCAAATTTGGCTTTGGTAGACTTTATTTGTCCTCTGAGTTGTTTGCTTAGTTTGGTGAGAGTACTTTTATTCTGCTGGGTGCTGCACCACCTAATTTTTGCCATGATTTTTTTCCTCCTGTATTACAACCAATTGATTTTGTGATTCCAGCAGGGTGGTTTGTTTTTTGAGTTAGCTCTGTACTTCTTCCTGGTGGGTACAGCTGCCTCTATGCAACTATTAACATGGTTGTACATGGTTTCTGTGAACAGTTCTGCATAGGCAGAAGTGTTCTCAGGGTTTATGGGGGCTTGGAATTTTGCCAGGTACTCAAGTAATAGCAGGAGGTTAGCCTTAGAATAGTTACTGAATATTCCAGGTTTAGCTGAGGGTCCAGGTTTGATTTTTACTTCAAAGGAGACCATTTTGTGGTCTGCCCTTACCAGGGAAGTCATTACAGTAGGGCGTGTGCAGCAGTCTCCCATATTAGTGAGTACCAGATTTAGTATGGCTGTATCCCTGGTTGGTGTACTGACTATCTGGTCCGGGAAGTTTGTGTTTACAAAATCCAGGAATCTCTGTGCATGTATGTTTGATGTCATATAGGATTCCCAGTTAAAGTCATTCATGATTATGGTATTGGATTGGGTGGTTAGTGTTTCTAATAAGTTTAAATACATGGTATGGGTTTCATGGGTCATAGAGAGGGACCTATAGCTGACAAGAAAGTAGTATTGGATTTTACCTATGGCGATTTGAATGTGGATCAGCTCAAGTGCATTGTCCTGTTTGACCAGCCTTGAAGTATATTTATTTTTGATGTAAATAGAGACACCTGCACGTTTAGTTCCTGTCTGTGGAAGTAGCTGGCCTAAATGTGTGGAAGGCATTATAACCTTGCACTGTTGGTGTGCTCTCTGCGGCTTTAAACCATGTGTCAGTGACCGCACAGACATCAGTATTCTCTAAGGTAAAGAGAGCTTCTAGGGAGTGGAGTTTTTTGCATAGATTCCTAGCACTGAGCACTAATACCTTTAGATTTTCTTGTTTTTGATTTGCTATGTCGGAAGTACTTCCAGTTTGTCATTGCCTAAAAAAAGTTCTATAGGGGAAGACAATGTTTTAAATAATATTCGAAAGCTTAGAGGCGAGAGGTGCAGACCATCCCTGACAGACCAGCACGATCTGTTGACCTTCTCCTTCCGTGCTGATAAATATTGCACACCCTTAGAATGACACCAGAAACTAATCCAATTATTAAAGTCAATCATCTTTTTTTCATATTGTGGCATCATCCTTGGAGAAGGTAAAATGCTGCTCAATGCAATGCTCATACTAGCCTGAGACACATATTCCGAAAGCTCTATGATGTCTCTCGTCATATACTCTACGGAGGTACATCTCAGGTCATTTACTCCCACATGGACTATGACTGAGTCATATTGGTAATTGTGGTCCAATGACCTGAGTGCATGTGTAATGTGATGGATCCTAGACCCTGATAAGCAACTGACCATAACTTTCTCCTTACTCACCCTGGTGAGAGTGATATCAGCGTGTCTCACAATGGAGTCTCCAATGACTAGATTGTTGGATTGTGTGGTGTCTTGCCTTATGGGCTTAGAGGTAGAGGCTTCATGAGATGTAGCTCTGTGTTGAAGTCGGTGTTGTTTTGAAAGAGTGCATTTGAGGCTGCTGAGGGTATTTATTATGTGTACTTCATCTAGGAGGTCTTTGTGGTTTAGGAAGGTTACATGTAAGTGTCTCAGCATATGTGGGTCTATATGTCTGCTTTGAATTTTGCGTGATGGGTGCAGTGTGTGCACTACTGACAACCTTATTGACATTAGGAGTAGTTTTATGTGAGAGCTTTGCCTCCAGTGACATTGTGTAAATACATCTCTCATGTACTATATCAGTTTGTTTGAGAATTAACTGGTTGTCAGTAAACATGAGGCAATTTCTACATTGCCTCAGGATGCCCGTATCCACCAAGCCAGTAACAGAGGCAGTAGGAAAGTTCATATCCATGTCAACAGACTCTTTTTTATTGATTAGACAGTTGTAGTGAGAATATCAGTCACAATCTGGCGTATTCGGTTTGCAACTATGGGGACAGTGCTTTACTGCAAAGTAGTTGTCCTGTATGCAACTAGGTACTGGAGAAATTTCAATTGTGCTTTTACTGGAAAATTGTCATTTGATTTGGATTTCACAGGATGCAGCTTTATGGCTAGACCTTACCAGGAAGGATGAGACAATGGGGGTGGGTGTAGTGTTCTCTCATATTTGTGAGCATGTGGTCCAGTCTGCTGGAGCCATTAGTGGGTGTATTTATTACTTGGTCAAAGGTGTTTGTATTTACAAAGTCCAAGAATCTCTGTGCCTGTAGAATTGAGCCTGTGTAGGATTTCCAGTCTATAGAGGAGTAATTAAAGTCTCCCATGAGTAGGGTGTTAGGTTGAATGTTAAGTAGGTCTAAGTATGGATTGTGAGCTTCCTGGGACATGGAGGGTGAACTACAGCTGGCTAAGATATGGTACCGGATTATGTTTATGGTAATCTACATGTGGACGACTCCAGTATGTCATCCTGTTTGACCACCCTAGAGGTATGCTTGCTACTGATGTTTATTGAGACACCTCCACTTTTAGCCCTTGTCTGAGCAGCTGCTGGTCTAAAAGTGTGGACGGCACTGAATCCCTGCACTGCCAGGCTACTCCCTGCTGCTATAAACCATTTCTCAGTAACTGCATAGATGTCTATATTCTTGAGTGTGAGGAGAGCTTAGATGGAGTGTAGTTTTTTATTTAGGCTCCTGTCATTAAGAAGTGACACCTTGAGATTCAGCTGAGTTGATTTTGCTATGTTGATAGGTTTGTCAGTTTGGCGCTGCCTAAAAAAGGCATTATTGGGGTGAATACAGTTTTAGCCAGTACCTGAGAGCCTACAGGGGAAAGGGGCAGACCATCCTTGGCAAAGCAACGTGGTTTTTAACCATGTCTTCCAAAGCTGACAGATACTGGATCCACATAGAATGACACCAAAAGGCAGCCAGTTGTTGAAAACAATAATTTTTTTGCTCATATTGTGGCATCATCCACTGTGATATTAATATGATGCTCAATGCTAAGCTCACACCAGCCTGAGACACACAGTCTAAAATCTCCATAATGTCTCTCTTCATATAGTCTATGGAGGTACATCTCAAGTCATTTACACCTACATGGATTATGATAGAATCATACTGGTACCTGTTGTGTAATGAATTGAGTGCATGCATGATTTGGTGGATCCTGAATCCAGATAAGCAACTAACAATTATCTTCTCCTTGTTCAGCCTGGTTAGATGGATATCTGTATATCTTACAATACAGTCCCCTATGATGACAGTCTTGGGAAGTATGTTTGCTTGCCTTACGGGCTTAGTGTTGGGGCTACACTGAGAGTGACGGTATGTGTGGTGTTAAGTGTAGTCTTTGAGTGTATTTGGGCCTGTGGAGGCATAGCTTTTACAATGGGTGGTCTAGGCAATCTTTCTTGTTTAAGAAAAGTGCTTTTAAATGCCTTAGTATCTGTTAGTCTATGTGTGTATTGTGTGCTTTATGAGGTGGGTGTTGTGTGCATGGTTTCAACAACCTGATATGCACATGTATGTGAGAATTTAGCTTCTAAAGCACATTTCTTGGATGCTGTGTATGTTTCTTTAAGGATTAAGTTGTTGTCAGTAATCATGAGACAATTGCTACATTGTCTCAAGATGCTCATATCCACCAAGCTAGTTAAAGAGAGATTAGGAAATTGCATATCCATACTGTCCAGTCCTTTGATATGTGAGCTACAAGGGGGTGGTGTATTGGGGTTGCAATGCTATTAAGGGTGCTTTGTTGGTGCAGACTAGTAAGAGTGTTTTACTGGGGCAGATTACAGTAAGCAACTGAATTCTATCAACTGTAATGTTTACACAACACTGAATTTTAATAAATCTGTAGGTATTACCACTCTAAGCTCAATTAGCTACTCTAAGCTTGTTGGCATACAAGGTACTTGTGCTATATTGCTGCTTTACAGGTTGCAGTTTTATAGACCATTCTACAGGGAAAATTTGTTTTCTATATATTTGCATGCAGACATAACATGTATTTTATTTCGGAAACTGTCCCTCTGCCATCGTGCTGCTAGATAGCTACGTTATCTTCATTCTTTCATATTAATTTCTACAGGTTGTTCATTCCTGAAGCTACTGCACATTTTTACATATTCCCTGTAACTTTAATTAGATATTTCAAAAGGTATAGCTGTTTTCAAAAGGTCAAACTTAACTATCCAGAGAAAGTGACACCATCCTCTTCCAATTAAGCACATCTTGTTAAGAAAGCTAAGTTGCACTCCAGCAGAACTTGAGAGAGAAGTCAATTTGAAGACCAAGAATCTCCCATTCTGAAGCCTGAAAATTGGAATACAAAATGAAATGTAACGGTTATTTTCTCACTAGTAACTACTAATCTCATTGGTTTTAAAATATCTTCCGGTGTGCATTTTTACATTTTAATTATACCGAACATTCTTACCCATACATATTTTCTTCTACATTTTAACAAATTCCCTCGGTTAGTGTTTCCAGTCCATTATTTTTGTGAATCTTGCTTGCTAGCCTACTTTCAGTCAACATATTTGTCTCATTAACTTTGTACACATTCCTATATATAGTGCATGCATTACCAAAACTTACAATGGACAATATTGCCTAGTGGTTTCCATCCCATAATATATTAGTTTCCTTTTTCATTCATCTTTTATTTACTTCTTTTCTCTCCCCCAATGTTATGGTACCTTTATTAAAAGCAAAATAATACTGTATGCAGTTTGAAAATGGGGACTTCTATCAGTCAACTTGCAGTATAGCTCTCCCTTCAGTTAGATAGTCTTTAATTTTTAAATAAAATTTGGGATATATTACTGATATCATTACACTTTTATCAATCAGTTATTTTCTCTCTGATGCTTACTGATTTCAACAGTTTTCAATGTATCATTCAAAATGCAACTCACATACCAGTTATATACATCCTTTTCAGTATACATGTTTATGCTTTTTTAAGCAGTCTTCACCCAGTGTTTCTAGTGGATTTTTTTATGAAATCTACCACTCGTTTTGTAAACTGTTTAATTTCCTTCATTTTATCCATCACTTCTTTTGGAAAACATGAAATGATTTTTCAGGAAATCTCCACAGTTCACTTTTTTATGTCTTTTGACTGGTTATGTGTTCCCTTGTTGTTACCTTCTCCTGCCTTCAAATATTATTTTTTTCTCTTTGCCAGTTCATCTTCTGGCTGTTGAGAGTCTGTGTAGGTTTTTAATCTAAATGGATAGAAAACCTGAAGTTATGCAAGGTACTAGAGCAGTAGCTGGCTCATCTGTTGCCTGGTGTGGGTCCCTCGATCTGACCTCCAGATCTGCTCCCCCAACTTTTTTATTAAAAAGTATAACAAAAGGGGGCATTTCCTGATCTGAGACTCCTCAACTAAGCAGCACGCCAGATCTATTCTTCCTAATCTTTTGTGCTTCCTCTCTACTTTAAGTTGAGAAGCAAAAAAGCCAGGTACATTCTTCCTGATCTGCATGATTGTGGCCCTCAACTTTAAGTTAAGGAGCAAAAAAGTCATACAAACCTGCGGTAGTGGTGCTGCGGTAGCATTGCCGCCTCACAGCAAGACGTTGTCCTGTTCGATTCTCAGCTAGAGCGTCTTCTGTGTGGAGGCATATGTGAATGGGCGTGCCTTCATTGAAGGTTGTGCGCCAGGGCTGGTAACTCGGCACGTAAAAGTCCACTACCAAACATTAGCGGACTGGAGTTCCGCTGTGGCGACCCCTAACCAGGATAAGCCGAAAGACACAACAACAACAACAACAGCGGGGCTAAAAAAGAGCCATGGCTTGATACAACTTATACCACACATGAAGTGCTGAAGTACTTCAGTCCTGTGTCATGGCTGCAAAAAGCAGTATCTGCATTCATTCTATGCCTGCAAATGAATGCTAGTACTGCACTACTGATTGTTTGGTATCTCTTGATTGCATCTCCAATATCTTGCACTTGGGATGGCTGCCCCTATGCCCAACCCTAGCTACGTCCCTGAAGGCTACAATAAATTGAAACAAAATTTAATTTCTCTGCAGAGTATTATGTAAGGAATAAAAACATTTCTGCTAGTCTGGGTCTCTAATAAAAAGTCACTATCTACATAAAACCTTGTGCCTCTGCAAAATAGAAAACATTTCCTCCTTTAGCTGATATGTGTGCTGTTTAATTAGTACAGGTCTTGGTTGCTTTCTCCATCTCAGATTAACAATATTTTCTACATTTTTTATTTTCATTTTAATATCAGCAAGAATGTCCAAAGCCCAGTCCATGTTCTGGGGCATTTTCTCATGAAGTCTTTGCAGTCCTTCCCTTCAGTGTGTTCCGGTGCTGCTGTAAACCTTAAGTTGTCTCTGTGTGACCTATAATCAAGTTCCATGAAGTTCTGTGCCATTTGTTTATATTTTAATTATTGTTTCTCAATTTTTCTTTCAAATCCTTTTCATTTGTTTGCATATCGACTATTTCCTCTGGCATCCATTTCCTGCAGCTCTCTGTTCTGTGTCATTCTATATTCTAACAGGGAAGCACTTATTTTGAAAGTCTAAGAGCACATTTGATCAATCTTTCTCACTACAGTGACTAAGAATTTTCTCCTTCAGTTGCCACTGCCATCTACTTTTCCCACCTCAACTTTACTGCACTGCTTTCAGCCTCTTAAGTTTTCAAAGCTAATCTACATTTTACTTCACATTTTCTCTTCTTTCATGACCTTTTGAGCATCACAGACACTTCAGCTACCAGCTTCTGTTAACAATTTACAGCAGTCTGTGGGCTTTTTCTGTTTTAAACTGTTCTCTGCCCAGAGTTCTGGTTTAGTCATTTACACTACCACTGCCATCTTGAAAACCTTATATGGTTAGATACTGTTATCTACACCTGTACCCTGTCTCTCTCTGTTCAGCACTGCAACACAGTGTGTAATACCTACATACCTGGCAGCATATTGCCAGGTTTTCCACTCCCAAAAAATAATGTTCAAACACAATACACTTATCTTAACACCATGGCCATTGCCCATTGATGTTAGTAACCCTACCTTAGCAGGCACACAACACAACATGGTGATGCAGTCTGCTTAATTTCATTCCTGAGTATCTTAGGTATATTCTCTGAGTTGCTCCCCATGTAACTGGCTGCAATGTACTGTTAATAAAACAAGTCCACTCCCACAAATAGGGCATGTGTGCACATATGTAATATACCAGTCCATACAAACAACACATATGCCCTTACCACAAGTGTTGCATTTGTTTCTGTATTCCACAGATATCCCACAGTCAGTTTAGCATCTTGTTAGTTAATAATCATATAGTGCAATGAGTACCACTGTGGTTACATCTTTTTTGAGCAAGTTTAGGTCTTGTATTCCAGCAGTTATACCAGCGAGATAATTAAGGCTAATTGTCTCTGAATCATACAAATTATGCAACATGCAGCACATCAAAGCTGTACAATGAAGTTAATACATGTGACCACAGAGTGCAATGAGCATACCTGGGTGGGTCAGAGGTCTCCACAGGGCTGTGTGTGTATTACTCAGCTAAGTGTCACTTTGGGCACTACAGTGTATCTATGTACAGGGATATTGGATATATAGGGTAACTACATGTAAGCCAGTATGTCTTTCACAATCCAAACACACCCCTGGCACTGTATTCATCTATGCATGACTGCTACTAGCAATGGCACTGTCAAACTGCCCTGCTGCCTATCACATGATGCCTGCAAAGTATATCAACAAGATTCTACTAGCATTTTCCTCAAGATGTCAAGCTGTGAAGTGGCCATGACTTCTGAGGGTGCTGACTTTGGAAGGGGTCTCACATGATACATGAAGGAAACTAAAGATCTTTCTGTACTACCTGCATAGGGACCTGTGGGATCACCTGCTGGGAATTCTTATGAGGGTCTTCAGTAAAAAGTGCCTGGCACTTCCTTATGAGGGTGGTGAGAAATGCCACGGGCACTGGTGAGCAGTGCAGGCATAGGTACAGAGACTTAAAGAGGCAGCACCATGACCTTCGTAATCAACGGGTAAAGAAGGTTAGGGAAAGTGCACAAGATTTACAGTACATAATCATGAGAGATGGTTAACTATGATTATTTGGGCATAACTGTTCGGCTATATGTGGGAAATGTGAGTCATGAGAAACTTTCCTTTTCTTTTATGTTTTCCACTCCTAGCAAATAGAAGATAAAAAGTTGATCTATTGGAGGTGTATGAAATATCTGTCCAGGAGCAGAGTATGTATATATCACTGATGGTATAACTGCATATATTTGCATATCTGTAGTATTGCCTATTTTTGCAGTGCTGATATCTAATTTAAACATTTCTACTACTGTTATATGCCTACTAATACACAGACACTAGCAATTCAGGTCAACCTATTCTATCACCTATTCCAATTCTGGAAAGTTCCACCAGTGTCAACCAACCTGACATCAATCTCTACGGCACACCTCAATGTTTGCCTCCCTACACTGCCATAACCATAATCATCCTCCTGTCATTCATGCTTGGCACACTGGTCTACCTATCCAGCATCATTCTTCCATTGCCCATTGAAAGCCCCCTGCCAGTGACAGTTATACCGAGTATACCATCAGCATATAACTGGCAGGCTATAGTTGTAATTCAGTGGTGGCTGTCCTATGTCATGGTTGCATTACCACCATCTGGTGCCTGTGGCATATGTGTATGGCATGCTTTTGTTTTCTGTAACTGTGTTCCTGTGGCATGGTCACCATTGTACCTAGCTACGTCCTGTCCCATAGGCTATATTTGCCACCTGACTGTAGCTCCCTTGCACTTACCAGGAGGTTTCTTCGGCCAGCTTCCATGGCCCCTGCAGTCACTCTTTTCAACACACTGACTGTTCAACTTGACATACACACAGAGGTTCATTCTTACCCCTTGTGGCACACTGCCTGCTGTAGTACCCTGTGATCTGAAAGGTGATTTCACCGGCCAGCTTCCATGGCCCCTGCAGTCACTCTTTTCAACACACTGACTGTTCAACTTGACATACAAACAGAGGTTCATTCTTACCCCTTGTGGCACACTGCCTGCTGTAGTACCCTGTGATCTGAAAGGTGATTTTGTTTTTATTTTTTGTTACTGCATGTGTAACAGCAATTTCCTCCTCCAGGAACTGTAATGGTACACAGTGTGGCACATCTTAGTGATAATTTATTTTTCTTTTATGTCTCCCTCTTTATTTCTGTTACTTGCTGTTTGTTATTTTCTTTCCATTTATATTTCTATTTTATGCAGTATCTGCCATGGCTGTGGATATGGTGTGGCAATGGACATCTCACTGGCCATCTGCCTTGCCATTACCTGCCAGGTCTCCAGCTGTCTTAAGGTCAGCATCTCTGTTGGGTGAAATAGGAAGTGATATGGATGGTTCCTTGGTGGCCACCAGTAGTCTGTCTCTGGTGAGGGGTGTAGGCTTCCCATCAGGTGCATCACTGGTGGATTACAATATGACACCCAGAAAGGGTAGGAAGACCTAGTGACAGCGTTGGTGGACTGCAGGCTGCCTGCAGCACATCCGTGTGCGACTGGCAGAATAGCACTGCTGTCTGGCCCTGATCAGAGGTTCATTTATTTATTTATTTTACATTTGTTACCGGGATAGTCCAACTGGATACATGTCCATTTTCAGCAGAGGCCCAGGGAGAAAAGCTTCAAAAGACAATATTACAAAGATTACACATCAAGTTAGTTACATAGACAATATAAGATATAGAGTTATATACAATGTTTTGATTTTGTTCCCAAAGGGACTCACATTTTATATGGTTAGACAGATTAAGGCAAAAACTCGTCAGTCTGGTACAGTACATAGTTGAGTTAAAATATTGTTCAGATATGATTTACTTTTATAGCTTAATCAGGGTTGGTACATGGACAAAGCCATGGTCATGAGTCGTTACACAAAGCCACAAGCATGGTCATAGAGGTGTCCTCTAGATGTGTGTGGCACTGGACAGCACAGTCATCAGCTGTCACCCCACCCTATCCCCTATAATGGTGCTTCCCTTCTTTGTGTTTCATTTCCCTACCCAGCTTTCAGTCTAATTCTCCCCATCACCCATTGTCCTCCCATTGTATGTCTGTGTCTTTTCTCTGTGTCCCTACATTGGTGTCAGGCCTTCCTCTGTTAGTCTTTATCTGTCTTTTGTGTTTGTTTATCCACCCATGCTGCCATACCTATACCCTCCTCCCTGACCACACTATCTTTCCTCTGGACCCTTCATGGTAAAAAAAAATGGGTATAATTCCCACTGCTTACACATTCTCCTTGCTATCTTTCCTCTGGACCTTTCTTGATAAATGAGAAATAGGTATCTGTCCCACTGAAAAAATATACCCATCCTTTACCACACCATCCCACTCTTCTCTTCCTCTTGTCCTTCTTTGTGTTCCTCTGCATACTCTTCCCTCTTTCTAACTATCCTGTGTACCCACTTCCTTCCCATCTACATCAATAATATTGAAGGGTCTTTGCTGTACAGTCTTTATCAGGGCTGTCAGCTGCGCTATTAACAGCACATCCATGATCAGGTGAACGTGCATCATCATGTGCATGCTGCATGCACACTATCAGACTTGTTAGGTCACCTGACCTATATCACACAGTGCCTTTCATTATGCAACCTGTGGGATTTCTGCTAGCAAAACAGTAACTCCACTGCACAACATTGTTACTACATTGTTAATCAGCTCAAGGCTGCATTGTGCTACTTCAGCAGCACTATTTTTCCAATAATTGGTTACATAAGCAATGTTTCTCAATTCCAGCCATATGTCTCAATTGTCCCTGAATCTGCCTCATATGTATGCACTATCCCTTGTAAAATTTTTGATTTTCTGGTAAATCACTGAGGATTACGGTTAGTCAATAATGCCAGGCCTTATCTTTTCATAATCCTTATTGCTCAGAAAATGCATATTGTTGCAAAACCTGTTCTTTTATTAGCTTTTTAATGTGAATTAGACTAATATTTAAAAATTGTCATGGATTTGTGCCTTTATCCCCTCATTATTTTTGGCTTTGTCCAGAATTTATGAGTAAAGAAGTTGAGACATATGATCTCAGCCATAATTCAGGTGTCAAAATTAAGTTTTCCATCTTGTTGCTAATAAATAGGAAAAATTTACTGGCTCCACAGAGACTTCCACTACCAAAAGTGATTATACACATGAAACATTGCACTTTTCAGAACAATCCCACATAGAAAGACAAATGATAGCCATAGTCAACTACAACAAAATCTATCAGCAACGTTTAAGGCAGAAGTGCTTATTTCAACTCCATGTACTATCTTGGAAAAAGGTAAATGCATCAACTGCACCTGTAATTCGGTTGTGAAGCTAACAACTATAAGTTGCACTTGAGTATTTGTTAGTTTTCCAAGACTCCTTTCTATAGCATGGTTTTACAAAATGTGCTCCATGCTGTTACTGGTACAGCTTCTTTCCCTAAGACGGTTGCTTTATTTAAGCAACTGTAAGTTAAGTCTTTCTTTGCACAAACAGGGCTGCAGAAGTTTAAAATGCTTTGTATTAGTTTAATATAAGGAAACGTTGACCAGAATCTTAAAAATATACTGTTATGAGAGTGTGTGTGTGTGTGTGTGTGTGTGTGTGTGTGTGTGTGTGTGTGTGTGTGTGCGTGCGTGCGTGTGTGTGTGTGATACCTGTTAAACTCTTAGCAAAATAATTCTGGACAAAGACAAAAATAACTAGGGAGTCAAGTCCCAAAATTAAGGACGTATTTTAAATATCACTCTTATAAACTTAGAAAGTTATGGTTTTGAATTAGTATGCATTTTCTTAGGGGTATGAAGTCTGAAACTCAAATGTCTTGTAATTATTTAGTGAGTGTGTGTGCATATATATATATATATATATATATATATATATATATATATATATATATATATATATACCACATTCCAGACTACTGCCGTCTCTGGAGGGACAGATTCAGTGTTTGAAAATTATTAATAACTGAAACACATGCTAGTGCAATTGTAAACAAGGGACCAGAAAGCAGAGGGTCTATATCAGTCCATCTAAATGGCTGACGATTGAACACCAGATGTTCAAACTGTGAAGTTCAAACACTGATTATCGTGAAGCCGCGGAACACCGGATTATTTCCCAGGGAAATAATTCAATGGGCCATTTCTGTGGCTTCGCGATTATCAGGACTGTGGTGGGAAGTTACAGGTCGGGTTCAGGTAAGTGTGCGATTGTGTGGACTTTAGGGTTAGGGAGCAGGTTAGGTGAGTTAGGGTTAGGGCGCGGGTGAGGTGGGTGTGCAATAGTGATAGACTTTAGGGTTAGGGCGGGATAGTTGAGTTAGGGTTAGGGCACGGGTCAGGTGAGTGTGCGATAGTGACGGACCTTAGGGTTAGGGTTTGGGTTAAGGTAAGTGGATAGATAGTAGTGTATGTACAGTTTAGTGTAGGGTTAGATGTATGATTTTAAGTGTTTGTGTGTGGATTGCTGTTGTTTTGGTGTGCTTGTGTTGTGTATATGTTTTTGGAACAGTAATTTTTTTCCCTGGGAAAAAAATCGCTGTTCTAAGACTACAATGTTTTTGTACTTCGTGGTTAGAAGTTCGAACATATGGTGTTCGAACTTCAGTCATTTCGGTGAAGTGATATGGACCCAAAGCAGACCCTGAGAATGATGTATCATATAGCAATATATTACAAACATGGGATACAGAACATAAGAATTTGAGGAATAAAGACATCTGCTAGGAATTATCTTTCATGAAAGACAGTTTTGGGATTGCTTACTTCTGTAGCTTAGCAAGACACTAGGCACTATCAGTATTAAGACATCAAATTATATATCAGTTTATTGCTTGCAGTATATAATCTACCAAATTATAAGTTTACTGCAGAAATGACACCCTATGATTTATCATAATCACTTCCTCCACAGTCAAATAATTATCTGTTCCCTTTACATTTTACATCGACAAGCAGTCCCCCTTCAGTTTTTAGGCCCTTCTATCTAGGCATACATAATATATTTTAAAAACAGATGTGTATAATTAGGAATGATATAAAGTTTAACATCAAATGAGAATGCAGTGATCTGTTTTAAAATGAAGATTACTAAATATGCAAAGGACAGAAGTGATGATACCAAATTCAGACTGACACACAATGGGGAAGGTGGATCACTCTCATGATAAGCATTTCCCTGGTACCCAGATACTAACAAAAAAACAAAAAAAGTGATAAAGATGCCTACATTTACAGCCTACCATGCAATCTTCATGGCTACCCCTTTGGGGTGGGAGGGGCTTTATCTAGAACACACTTCCTTCTTTCTCCTTTACAACAGTAGTAGTGACTTGTCTCCTCTATGTCTGAATCCAGCTAGCTAGATCTTGTACCTCCAGCTACCACTAGAGGGAAGGTATCTATAGAATCCTCACAGTCTTGAAGTATCACAGCCTCATTGGTCACACAAGCTGGTACGATTAAAAGGTAGTTTGCTGCACAGACCAATAATGCAGCCCTGTGGAACTCCAGTTATGATATTCAGGGGAAGAAGCAGTGTACCCCATAAATTCATTGCTATTTGGATCATATGTTTATAGGTAGGTACTAGGGTATTGGCCCTAGGGCCTATATAGGTCTAGACAAAAAGGTACCCTGGCTTTCGCCACCCAAGAAAATTATTTCCTGTGCCCCTGTCGAGCAGAGCCACAGAAGTGATCCCCGGGGTGAATTTCCTATCTCCCATCCAATCATCAAAATTTTTCTTGAAGATTGCTAATGAGGAGCTTTGTTTGATATAGATAGGTAGTTTGTTCCAGAGTATGGGAAGTCTCTGAGACAGGAATCTATCCCTCCAGCATGTTCTGTTTATTGTGGTGGCAAGGTTTAGGTCCCTAGAGCGTGTAGCTTGGAGGGATTGGGATTTCTTTAAGTGGAGCATGTCCAACAGCTCTGGGTTTGACATAGCTTTGTATGTTAGGCAGAGATCGCCTCTGAGTAGGCAATATGCAATGGAGTAAAGCTGGAGTTTTTTGAGACGGTCTGCATAGGGCATCTGTTTGAGGCCGGTAATCCTCTTTGTGAGGTATTTCTGCTGTATTTCCAGTTGTTGTAGATGTCTTGTGAGGTACATACCAAAAGGGGCGCTGTATTCTATAATGGGTCTAATGAGTGACAAGTAGAGGAGAACAATGACCTCTATTTTCATGGATGAGAAACATTTTGTGATGAGGTGTGCCATGTAGAAGGATTTCCTGACTACTGTAGCAATGTGATTATCAAAGGAGAGACTACTGTCCACCTGTGTCCCAAGGCCTCTTATCATACTTTCAGTGTTAAGTAGACTACCGCCTATGTGGTAGTTCATGGGTACAGAGTTTTTACAAAAAGGGATGACAATGCACTTTTTGGCACTGAGCTTGAGGCCATGGCTTTGAAACCAGGCATCTGTCTCAGTGAGGCCCTTTTGTAGGATGTCCACATCGTTAGGAGTTTCGATTATGGTTCCTAGTTTACAGTCATCTGTGAACTTCGTTAGCCAAAGACCTTCTGTGTTAGCCTGTACTTCAGAGAAGTAGATACCAAACAGGAGAGGATCCAGGACTGAACCCTATGATACTCTTCTTGTCACTGGTCTGAAGTAGGATTTGGAGGCTGCTACTTTCACAGTGTGGGTTCTGTCAGTGAGCCAGTTGGCAACCCATTTTGTGACATAGGGATTTATACCTAGTTTAGTGAGTTTATCTATAATCCCAGAGTGGGGGATGGTGTTGAAAGCCTTGGCGAGCTCTAGATAGGCTGTGTGAACCACCTTACCCTCATCTACGGCTTTGGTGACTGCTTCAAAGAAGTCTATCAAGTTTAGGAGACATGATCTGCCTTTTACAAACCCGAACTGAGTAGGGTCCAGAGTTTGGAGATTACCAATGTCATTGTTTATAAGTTCCATGATGATACGTTCCACAGCCTTGTAGACCAGGCTCGTCAAGCTAATGGGGTGGTAGTTCCCGGGGTCTGTGGTGGCTCCCCCATTGTGTAGTGGGATAACCATCGCTGTACGCCATTCAGTGGGCACAAAGCCTGAGGTGAGGCTATGATTGAACATGGTACTTAGGTGGGGTGTCTGTTCATTCTGTAGTACATGTAGAACGCAGCCTGGGATGTTGTCAGATCCCATGGATGCTGTGTTCTTGGCTTTGGAGAGTGTGTTTTTTACCTGTGCAGCCATGATTACAGGAACTTTGCATTCTTCCAGTATAGTGATGGGTCCTTTAGGGGATGAGAGGGGGGTAAAGGTAGCACTGAACTTATCTGCCAGGATGTTGGCAATATCAGTTGGGTCTGTATATTTAGTGCTATTGTGCTGTAACTCAGAGCAGATCTGAGTGTTGCCATTGAGATTCTTGACATAGCTATAGAATGGTTTGTGATTGTCTTTAGAATCAGTGGCAATTTTGTTTTCGTAACTAGCTTTGGAGGATTTTCTTACTGAGGCTGACCAGGGAGTTCCTCCACTCATGGGATTTTACTCTTACTCTTTTTTTCAACAATTTCTTTCTTCTGTTGTAGAGTTTGTTTATGGCAGGGGACCACCAGATTGGCTTCCTTTTTTTGTAGGATAGCATCTTGGTTCTGTTAGGGATTGCACGATCCATGCACTCCTATAAGTGCTTATACAGTGCATTTGTGTAGGATTCAGCAGACGTACCTCTATTGTCCATCTGCATGGGTGTTGTGAAGTTTGCCACTTCTGTGTTAAGAAGCGTGAAGTTGGCTTTGGAGAATTTTTTACGATGGTTTCCCTAATGGTGGGTGGGGGCGGGGGCGGGATGTGGATGTCTAGGGTGATTAGCTTGTGGTCAGATCTGACCAACGAAGAATTGACCTCTGGTGTGGAACAACGGCTGCCCATGTTGGTAATGACCAGGTCTAGGATATTGCTCCCCTGGTGGGGGTGTAGATATGTTGATCTAAGGCGCTGGAATTTATGAATTCCAGAAAACGTTGAGCAAAAGAGTTGGTACATGAGTAGTTTTCCCAGTTAATGGTGGGGTAGTAGAAATCGCCCATTATTAGGGTGTTAGGTTGTACCCTAATATTTTCCAGTGTATCAAGAAATGAGGAGTGGGAATCCTGGGGCATGGTGGGGGATCTGCAGCAAGCTGCAATTTGGATTGCGGTCTTGGCCAGAGTTAGTTGCACTTCGATAATCTCAGATGCATTATGCTAAGCAACTAGCCTGGAGGTATGGATATCCTTAATGAATATGGACACGCCTCCACCTTTAGTGTTTCGGTCCAGGTTAGATGGCCGAAAGGTGTGGTATGAATTATACCCTGGTAATGCAGGGGTGCTCTCTGGAGCCTTGAACCAGGTCTCTGTCACTGCACAGATGTCGATGTTCTCCATTTTAAGGAGTGCCCTGAGTGAGTGCATTTTGAGGTTTAGACTTTTAGCACTGAGTAACATTACCCTCAGATTTTACTTGCTTGTACCTGTTATGGTGGTGAATTTGTCATTTGAACCTTGCCGAAAAAGGCACTATAGGGGTGGCAAGAGCCTTAGCCAGTATCCAGAATCGCAAGGGCAAAAGGTGCAAGCCATCTCTGGCAAAGCATCATGGTCTGTCGATCATGTCATCCCAGGCAGACAGATACTGGATCCCCTTAGAATGACACCAGAAGCTCAGCCAATTGTTGAAGTACATCATTTTGTCCTTGTACTGTGGTATCATTCTGGGCGATGGCAGGATGCTACTCAGGGCTAGGGTCATACCTGCCTAGGCTACAAAATTGGACAGCTCCTCCATGTCTCTTTTCATGTAGTCCAGTGAGGTACATCTCAGGTCATTCACACCAACATGGACAATGACAGAGTCATATTTGTACTTTGTTGTGGAGTGACCTAAGTGCGTGCTTTATGTGGCGGATCCTGGCATCCGACAGGCAGCTGACAGTAACTTTCTCCTTGTTTAGCCTGGTGAGTGGAACATCAGTGTACCTGACTATAGAGTCACCTATGACTACAGTGTTGGGTACGTTGTTATGCCTTATGGGCTGTGGTTGAGTGGCACATTGAGTTTGTAGGCTATGTGTCACTTGGGTTGTGTTGGGGGGGTGGAGGTTGCTTGCATTTCTGCTTTGGAGGTCCCTGTTGTTTGGGCAGATTTTTATTGAGAGCCTCCGTGAATGTAGGTGTGTGTTTTGTGTTCTATGTGTGTGTTTTGATGGTGTAGGTTTTGAGGGACTATGTGATGAGTGTGGTGTGGTGCAAGTGTTTACCTTCTCCTCCTGACTGTCTAGTCCAGTCTTGGGTGAAGAGAGCTTTGCTTCCAGTTTAGCTATATAAGTGCATCTCTCACAGATTGTAGTGCTGGGTGGTAGGAGGAGACGGTTGTCTGTGTACATGAGGCAATTGCTGCATTGCCCCAAGGTGCTCAGATTCATCAGGTAGACAGGAGAAAACACCGGGAGCTGACTCTTAGAAATGCCTGGACAGGTGCATATTTATTACTAAAAACTGTTTTCCTTTAGACAAGTGAGGAAAGTTGAGTGCTGTAGTAATTTGTAGCTTATTTAGTGAAATAAGAACACAACAAGTCAACAACAGAAAATGAGATAAAGCTGCCAATAAATAGGAATGAATATGACAGGGAATCAAATGATCTAACCAGTCAAATGAAACCACCGCAGTAATGCAGCCATCAACAACCCCTGTGATGACAGCAGTGAGTTAATATGGATGGCGCAGAGGTACAGTGGTAGCATTGTTGCCTCATAGCAAGAGGTTCTCTGGTTTGATTCTTGGCTGGAATGCCTTCTGTGTGGAGTCTGCATGGGTTTACCTTCATGTGTGCATTTTGCACACGGGCAAACAGCAACTGTTCGAAAGGACGTTTGCAAAGTTTGCAAATGTTGAACGCAAAAATGTTCGAATGTGCAATGAGTGAATGCAGAGTGACATTCGCTCATTGCAGATTCGGCATTTTGGTGCAGATTGCACTATAGTGGGGATCGGGAAATGGTCCCTTTCCCCACTGTAGTGCAATCTCGGAGTTAGAATATTAAAGTAGGGGGTGTGTGGGGTGCAGCCCCCCATGTGGGGGGTCCAGGGGGGCTTGTCCCCCTGCTTTACACTTCATTACATTTTTTTTTCAACATTTATGTTCAAAAATCAGCGAATCTGCATTTCAATTTGGTGATTTTCGAACATTGGAAACTGTTGCGGTTTTGTGTTTCAAAGTTACGATTCGGTCATATGAGCAATCGCACGAGTGTGTTTCGCCTTTGTAAAGGTAAACGGTCTGCATGTCCTCTCTGCGTCCGTGTGGGTTTTCTCCAGATATTCCGGTTTCCTCCCATGTTAAAAAGACATGCGCCTACAGCATTTTTCCCTGGGCCTCCACTGAAAATTGGCTTTGTTCCAAGTTAGACTTTCCCGGTAAACAAATGTTAAATAAATAATAACATATAGCATGGACTGAAAAGCAGAGGTTCGGATGGATAATTCCAGCTTGCATCCATACCACAAAAGGTCAGGGAAATAAATCTTTGGAGTAGATTAATAGAGTTCCTCAATGCAAACTATTTAGCAGATGGACAATACCGGGGATTCACATGATCTTGTCAATACATAAGCTAATATAGTCCTATGAATGGATCTGTAGCTATACTGATACAGGAGAATGTGGGGTACAAAGTGCAATTAGACATCAGTAAGCCTTTGATATACAAAATGAATGGCACACATGTAGGAGCCAAGTTAAAGGACTGTCTAGGGAAGTGATTAGCTAACAGAATGCATGCAACAGCAAGAACTGGGAATCCAGTGACTACCGGTGTTCCATGATTTTGTGATGGGCCTGGATCTGTTCATTATGATTACAGACACAAGGTTTAGGGTTTGATTGTCACATGGGGTAATTGGCTAGCCTTAAAATGGCCCACAAAAGCACTTGGCCTAGTTAACCTATGAACCTGCATGTCAGATGTCACAATGGGGTTAGAAAATAAAGTCAGCTTGTTCACTGTTAGGCTAGCAAAGAAGAGATGGTTAATGATGGGGGAAGGTAGTGTGCAGCATTACCAAGTGTAGTTTGTAGGGTATACAGAGAGATGGCAGCATGGACTGAGCGCAAAACATTAAAGTTATATACTTTAACAGAAAAAAATCAAAATGAGCACTACTGCTACTAGGGTGAACCAAAGAGGAAAATGACCACGGTAATAAAAAAACAACCAGACCTAGTCATACTGTGTTGTCTGAAAGATCAGTGACAAAGGCCAACAGAATGTTGGAGTACATCATCACAGTATCTACTTCTAAAACACATTATTTATTTATTTATTATTCAGGTAAGTAAACTGATGCCTTACATACCTTATTCAACCATGACCCACACAAGATACGCATACACTCAGACACAAACATATATAAACAGTTTACTGTACCCAAACACATACCACGTTTTTAGGAGGAGGTAAGGAAACAAGGGTATTCAAAGAAACACCATACAGATATGGAAAAAAAACCTGCAAACTACACACAGACAAGGCTTAAGGGTCAGAAACAAATACTGGTCCTCAGAATTGGGAAGCAAAACTTCAACTCCAGAGCTACTCTACTACCCAGTGCACAAATATCATGTTGTGCTTATTATATAGGAATCTGGTGAAGCTTCATCTGTATATTATGTTCACTGCTAGACAATATGTTAAGAAACAGAGGTCTAGTAATTTGAAAAAAACTGCACTAAATTGTTATCCAGATAGTAAACAATAAAAAGCAAGCATTATATAGAAAGGGTCAAAGCACTGGGATTATAACACACAACAAGAGTGATGGGGAAAGGCAGGATAAGATATGAAAGAGCTACATTATCACAAAATAACTTGGTAGTGTAAAACTGAAAAGGAAGGGCAGGGAAGGGGAGCAACAGATAAATAGCAAGGTGAGGGAGAATGGTGGCCAACAGCAGACAGTACGGTGATTCGGTGGTTAAAATCACTACCTCACACCTCCAGGGTACAAGATTCAATAAGTAAAAAAGTAAAATAGAAGTAAAGGAGTAAAAAAGTAGTGAAGAAGTACGTAAGTAAGAAAGTAGTAAAGTAGTAAGTGGGTAAGAAAGTAGTAAAGTAGTAAGTGGGTAACAAAGTAGTAAAGAAGATACAAGATTCGATCCTGATGCCTGGCCACTGTCTTCGTGAAGTTTGCATATTTCCTGTCTCTGTTTAGGTTTCCTCCCATAAACATGTTGGTTGACTGGCTTCTCTATAGTGTCTGCATACATTGTATCTGGGTGGTGGCAGAGAAGAGTCCTTGATGGCCAGTTTCACTTACTTGGCTAACAAATGAATAAAAAAAAGATTTAAAACCAACATCAATAGTCTTTATTAGATAAGATGCTGATGGCACTAGTGAGAGCACTGGCAAAGAAGCTTGTGTACTGCCGATTAGCAAGGGACTTTAACAGTGTTTGCAGATAAAAAAAGGATTAAGATATGGATACAAAGGATAAAGGCATTCTTCCATTAAATGAATGATAAAGATGTACTCTAAGCAGAAGTGGAACTGACAAAGTCTTAACTAGGGTTGCTACCTTTCCAAATGGCCAAAGTGGGACATTTTTGGTACAAACATCAGATTTTTACAGGCCAACACATACCCACGGTCAGTACAAAGGATAGAACTTAACTTTTTTTCCTAAATAAAAGCTTATTCTTGTAGCATTTTAGTTGCTTATTCTGTTTCTTATAACATTTAGGTATTTTAGATACAGAATAACTGTTTTATGCAACTATTACATAAAATATAGGAAATCATTTTTTCCTAAAATCTCAGGACATTTGCCATTTTTTTAATTTTTTGTCAGGACACAACTGCTCAAAGAGGGACTGTCCCTCGCAAAGTGGGACAGGTGGTAACCCTAGTCTTAACTGGTCAGCCTCCACTCACTGTTCAACAAGACTAACAATAAAAACAAGGAGGAAGGGCACAGAATAGTACTTTTCATGAACCAAGCATGTTGTAAAGAAAGGGAACTCGAGCTACTTCAAGAATGTGAGTGCCAAATGTAAGCTGACTAGAAACAAAGGCATACAGTTACCCCAGTACACTGTTTCCTAGCAATAATAAAGAATAAAAGAGCACACAAGCTTTCTTTGACAACAGCAAAAAGAAACACATCTCACCTGGACTGATTGGAGATAAGGAATGAATCAAATGAATAAGAGATTGCCCAGTACAAGACCCCAAGTGTACTGCATGAAAATGTGATGCCACAGGGCTATCCAAATGTTGATTCTTAATGTCTCTAACATGCTCTTGTACTCTGACTTTAAACATTCTTTTGGTTTCTCTTATATAGAAGAAACCACAGGGGCATGAGAGACAGTAAACTACTCCCTTAGACACACATGGAAAAATAGCCCTCAGCTGAAAAAAATGCCATTTATTTTATCAAAAGTCCTAACCACATGAATACAAATAGGGCATTTACCAGAAGTTTGTAAAGGAACAGTTAAAATTTCAGTAGGCATAGAGAATAAATTATGAACAACCATGTATTTTATATTTCTGGCTCTCTTATAGGAGACAGTAAAGGAGTCAGGTAAATTCTTAATCCCAGACTTCCCCTTATATAAGAATGGCCAGTAGTACCTTAAGATTTTTACTAACTCAACACTATAAATATTATAAGTAGTGACAAAATATATCTTTTTATCACTAATATTCCCTCCATGACTCCTGTATCGATTCACAGACTTCATATAATCTGGAACATTAACCATACTAGTGGTATCCCTTCTCAAGCACAACAATTTATTCAAGGAATTAATAATTAAGTCATTGCTATATCCCCTTTGTTTAAAGGCTATACAAGAATGCAAAATATCTTCCTTAAGAGACTGAATGATATTACACATCCTAAGTAACTCATAGTAACTCATTATAAGGCAAAGCCTTTAAAATATGGGGGGGGGGGGAGTGGCAGCTGTTACTATCTAAAAAATGAGCACCGTCATCATTTTTTTGTGACTGAAACAATATTTAGTTCCAAATCTAAAAAAACAACAGAAATGCCTTTTTATACACCATCAAATTGTAAGTCAAAATGGTTTTCCTGAAGAGAAGCTGCAAAAGAATCCACTAGCCATGCACTGCCCTTACATAAAAAAAAAAATGAAATCATCAGTAAATGTATTATAAAGAACAACATACCTATTACAACACTCTAACTTATAAAGAAACTCTAACTCAAATAAACCCATTACCAAATTAGCATACATGGGTGCAAAAGATGCACCCATTGCTCTACCTTGCATCTGCTGATAGATGCAGTTGTTACATTCAAAAACATTATGGGTTAAACTAAAATATAACGATTCTATAACAAAAGTACTAACCGGGCTAGTGCCTAGGAAAAACCTCCCACCTGATGTGTAACTCTTGACAAGTGATGGACTCAATATTTTTTAGAAAATGAAAATAATCTCTTATATAAGAGTCTAAACCAACAACATACCTAAACAAATAAGTATGAAGAAATAAACCCATATCGTGTAAAAAATAATTCTCAGCTGCCACAATTGGCCTTCCAGGAGGGGGAAAACTTTCTTATGGATTTTTGGCAGGCAGTAAAATTTTGCTAAACAACTGCCTTCCACTTTAAATTTAACTTCCACATCTTGCTTGGAAAAGTAATCAAGTCTGTAACCCTTATATAGCAAATCTTTAAAGCTATCTATAGCTGCATAATATTCATGTTCACTAGCCACACGATATACATTACTGTCAGAAAGATGATCCATACACATATTAAAATATTGCATACAGTGCAACACAACTATTGTTTGACCTTTGAGGGCTTGATAACAATATCCCTCCTAGTACTAAGACATTGCAGTGCATTCTATTCAGCTTTAGTCAAATTATAACATGCTTTAGCTTTTTCTTTTTTAAAGGTATTCAGACTAACCTCAAGAGCATAATTTATCATAGATGAAAACTCTTGGATGGTATTATTAACAAAGGGGGGAATGGAATTACTACCATGTGGTACCTTAGAAGTATCTAAAAGACAGTAGGCATTAATGTCATCATATGAATCCATTGATGAATTACATGAGAAAAAAATCACATTCCCCATCCTCTCCATCTGTGTCAACGAAGGGGGCATCCTCAGACACAATCTTACTATTTTCAAAATAATCCAACAAATGTAGTTTCCTAGACAGCTTAAACAATTCAATTTTACAGGCATATAATCGTGGCAGGGATGTGGGAATAAATTTTAATCCACACTGTAATACTGATAATTCTGTACAAGACAAAGGGTTACCTGTAAAGTTTACAATCAAGTTGTCACCACTGGTAACAGTGGTTGATTTTTACGACATTACGAACATTAGTATAGTCAATATATTCTTTTCTTACTGTTAAAGTACTGTCCCTCCTTATTGTACTGGAAATATCTTCATTTTCGATTATTACTGTTGGTTCCAGGTCTGTTGTAACTCTGAAAGTTCTCCTGCATATAATTGGGCTGTTGAGGTTGTGTTGAGGATGTTTTCATTGTCAGATTCCACAGCACTACTGTTGACTTCAGAAGAGGCAAAAGAAACATTTACTTGCCGTTTCCACTTAGCAGAAGTGGCTCCAGAGCCTCCATATGTGTTTTAGTGTTGAGTTAATAAAAATCTTAAGATACTACTGGCCATTCTTATATAAAAGGAAGTCTGGGATTAAGAATTTACCTGACTCCTTTACTGTCTCCTATAAGAGAGCCAGAATGACAGTAGGCATTAATGTCATCATGTAGCAATGAATTAATTATTAATTATTTGAATAAATTGCTGTGCTTGAGAAGGGATACCACTAGTGTGGTTAATGTTCCACATGATATGAAGTCTGTGAATAGATATAGGAGACATGCAGGGCATATTAGTGATAAAAAGATATATTTTGTCACTACTTATAATATTTACAGTGTTGAGTTAGTAAAAATCTTAAGATATTACTGGCCATTCTTATATAAGGGGAAGCTTGGGATTATTAATTTACCTGACTCCTTTACTGTCTCCTATAAGACAGCCAGAAATATAAAATACATAGTTGTTCATAATTTGTTCTCTATGCCTACTAAAACTCTCCCTTTACAAAATTCTGTTACATTTCCCTGTGGTAAATGCTCTATTTATATTCATGTGGTTAAGACTTTTGATAAAATAAATGGCATTTTTTCAGCCTAGGGCTATTTTCTCATGTGTGTCTAAGGGAGTGGTTTACTGTCTCTCATGCCCCTGTGGTTTCTTCTATATAGCAGAAACCAAAATAATGTTTAAAATCAGAGTACAAGAGCATGTCAGGGACATTAGGAATTGAAATTTGGATAGCCCTGTGGTATCACATTTTCATGCAGAATACTTGGGGTCTTGTACCAGTTTAAAGCATGTATTTTAGAACAAGTTTTGATTAAGGATTATGTTACATTTAAAAACAAATTGTTATATAAAGAAGCAGCCTGTATTTTAAAGTTTGGCACTTTGGTGCCTTATAGTTTAAACAAAGAACTTGAGTGGAAGGGTTTTCTGCATTAAGTGTTAGTTTGTGTTTAATTGCTTTAGTTAACTAATTAATGATGTGATATTTGTTATTTAAGTGTAGCTTATAACTCCGTGAAAGGCTTGCTAGCCGAGGTACTGGAGTATTAAACAATTTTACATTTTATGCTTCTCCAGTTGGTGTTCTTCGCTTTCTTTGTGTTTTTTTTTTTTATTTTGTTCTTTAGTGAATATAGACAAACAAAAAAATACTATAGTGAAATTCAAACTAAGCACAATACCAACCCACAAAAGTTCTGGGCCACTATAAACAGTATTCTCCAACCAGGTAAATCACCAACTCCTCATCCAAACATAGACACCACCTCTACAAACACTGCCATCCAATTCAATGAGCTCTTTACCAACTCTATAATAAAGCTGTCAACAGACCCACCCTCCTCAACCCCCACTATACTATATAACCCATCAAATAACACCAACTCCTCCACCCTTCAACCTGTACCAGCTTACACCATCTATAGACACCTAACCAAACTTAAACCCACCACCCTATGAGTAGACAAACTACCTGTCAAATTCCTACAAATAGCCATCAAAGCCATTTCCTACCCAATCCCTGTAATTAACAGATCAGTCACAGAACAAAGCGTGCCACTTCTCTGGAAAATCTCCTACAATATACCAGTACACAAAGAGGGCACCTCCACTGACCTAACAAACTACCATCCTATAGCTATACTTTTCCCACTGGCTAAAATTCTAGAAAAATGTAACCACATGCAGATCTTAATACATCTCCTTTTCAACAATCTTCTTGCCAAAACTCAACATTGATTCCACCCCAACCATAGCACTATCACTGCACTCATTCATTTTAGTAACCTAGTAAATATGCAACGCAACAACGGCCAACTAGTGTCTGCAGTTTTCCTTGACTTATCAAAGGTGTTTGATACAGTCTCCCATACAAAACTTCCAACATCACTCTCAGAATTAAAACTAACTGCGGCCACTCTATTATGGTTTTAAGACTACCTCTCCCAACACCAACAAGCTGTTCAGTGGAAAAACTCCCTTTCCCCCTACTTCCTGTAAAACTTGGAGTACCCCAGTGATCAATCCTAAGACTCCTACTTTTCACTAGATTTACAAATAATCTCCGCAAAGCCACCCCTCTAGAAAAACTGGTTCAATATGCTGATGACTCCACCTTAATCTGCTCTGCCCCCACCCTCCAACAACTTCACATCAAGACCCAAGAAGCCTTTACATCCATTGAAATCTGGCTAACAAATTCCCACCTAATACTAAATCCTAAAAAGACCCAACTTATGCTCTTTCATCCTTCCAAAGCAGCAGTACCTACTTGTCTGTTCTTTATTTCTGCATCAGATAATATCCCTATCTCCCCTGTCACACAAACCAAATTAATTAATTTGTCTTAATTAATCTAAACAAGAGCAATTTAAACAAGTTATCAGTATGCTGCAACAAAATAGCAAAATTCGCCACAAACTTCTCCTACCGCACCAACCATTGTCAAGCCCTAAAACAGCTTTCCTGGCTGGAACTCTCAGCTTAGCTCTAAACCAACTTCTTCTAGCTCACCAAATACTGTATCAACCTGACAAAACTCCAGCCTTACAAGACCTGATCACCCTCTACTCTGATAACCGAGAACTTAGATTCACTAACAAGGCACTAATCGCAATCTCCAAAAGCCATTACAGCTCTCGTGACTCCCTGTATTCTAGCAACATTGCCAAGACTTGGAACTCCGTACCACTACAAATCAGGGTACAACCTAACAAAATCATCTTCAAAAAACAGCTTATTTCCCACCTAAACAACTTCTAGACATGCAACTGCCTAGCACCTGGCAGGCATATTCTAACACCTTTCCTCTACCCACTATCCAACCTCTTCTTTAAAACTCCTACAGATGCACTGTATCTTATTACACGTTACTTACCAACTCACTGCCGCCTACTCCCCACTGTCCCATCTATACCCACTAACTCTCTCCTAGACTAAGCTGAAAAGCTTTCCCTTAAAATGTCAATGAACCTCATATGAACTTGTCTATATTCTCCACCTTTGACAATCTGGCTAGTATTTTTAGTTTTTCCTTTCTTCTCTTATCTTCATTACATCTTCAAGATTATCTGGCTAATATTTTTTAGTTTTTCCTTTCTTGTCTTATCTTCACTACATCTTCAAGATTATCTCTGCATAACATACTGTATGAACAACAATCATATGTTACTACCTGCTATACTTTTAATTGTATGTCTAAACCACTATACTTATGTAAATATCTTATGCAATCATATGTTATTATGTGCTATATTTTATAACTGTATGTTTAAACCACAATGCTCATGTAAATATCTTATGTACAGTATGTTGGCAATTGTTCTGGAACTTTTCTCCCCTGGCCTCTGCTGAAAACGGACAGCTCTGTCCAGTCGGACCTCCCTGGTAAACAAATGTAAAATAAATAAATAAATAAAATGTGTAGGCATGCATATATACGCGCGTGTGTGTGTATATATATATATATATATATACACACACACACACACACACACACACACATATATATATATATATATATATATATACATATATATAAAATATGTTAATCACATAAATGTATACAATGTGCTCACACGCACAGCTACGCACATTCACACATTAATTGCATGTGCATGGGTGTGTGCTCATGTGTGCTGCAAATATATTACAAGTATCTATATATGTAAGAATGACAGCGAGTGAGTGTGGGGGTGTGTGTGTGTGTGTGTGTGTGTGTGTGTGTGTGTGTGTGTGTGTGTGTGTGTGTGTGTTATAGTAACATTCCTAACACTTCTTAGATGTTCAGTTTTACAACATGTGTACTTGTATCTTTAGCAAAGGAAAACTGGTCCAAAATTAGCAAGCCTAAAATAATAATTCTGACTTTTCACAATGATAAACTTACTTTTGAACCTTTGGGTACTTCATTTCTGAAATGTTGTTGGTTCCATCAACCTGCTTCTCTTTCAGATAATCTGGCCACATGTTGTCCACCCAGTCCAGCAAATCTATCTGTATTTGAAGGGAAAAGAAAAAAAACAGAAGTGAAATCATAAATGTTTCCTGCTCTGACTGTTCACTCAAAGACAATCACACTCCTATTCCTATACATTTGAAAAAATGAAATAAAGGGACTGTTTTCATTTAACAGTAGCTCTCAAGCTGTTATATACTACACATTTACATAGTAGCAGTACAGCTGGAAAAGCTATCATACTTTTTTTGCACCTACAAGAGACAATGTAAAAAAAAAGTTATGTTCTTACCATAACGTTCCATCTGAGTTGTTGCTTCATTTTCTTCAAGCTGTGGGGTCTTGAATCCAACACTGGATTTGACTCGGCTGTATACTCCAGCCTTGGAGCCGAAACCTGAGCTCCTCCTATCCTACCCATAATGCCCCACTCTCCCTCCACCTCTCAGAATGAATTTGCTGCTGATAAGAAAAAAAAAACATGCCCTAAGCACAATCAAGCATCAGCCACAATATACAGAAGAGTACATCAGGGACTCACCTGATACAAGAAGTAGGAGAAATGTGAGTGTACCTTTGCCAGGCCATCCCAGAACCTGATGAAGGGGGAAGGAGAGGGGAGGGGGAGGTTGAAGACAAATGAAGCAACAACGCATATGTAACATTATGGTAAGAACATAACTTTTTTACCTGAAGTTGTTGTCTTAATTTGGTCTATAACCTGTGGGACAGAGTTCCCAGCTACATAACCCATAGGTGGCCCTCATAGAAGGATATTCTGGAGCACGGCAGAGCCATAGGAGGCCCTGCTCCTGCAGCAGACATCCAATTTGTAATGAGATATGAAGGTATGATAGGAAGACCAAGTAGCTGCTGAACAAACATCATTGATTGGAACTCTGGACTAAAAAGCTGCAGAGGTGGACACAGACCTAGTGGAATGGGCCTTGATTTGAGTTGGTACAGGAATTCCTTTATTTGAATACGCTAGTGCAATACACTTTGAAATCCAATTAACTACAGTCACTTTACCGACTGGTCTTCCTAATCTAGAGTTAGCAAAGGAGACAAAAAGTAAGTCTGATTTTCTGATGTTTTTTGTCCTATCCAGTTAAAAGTGTAGCTGTCTGTGTACATCAAGCAGATGAAGCTTATATTCTCACTTCTTTTGAAAATTAGGGAAAAGACTGGGAGATTAATAACTTGGTTAATGTTAGCCTCTGAAGCGTGGGCATAAAGGAAGGATTAGTGCGAAGAGTCACTCTGTCCTTGTGGAAGATAAGAAAAGGAGGTTTAATGGACAAAGCTTGTAGTTCGGAAAACCCTCTGGCAGGTGATAGTCACTAAGAAGGCCATCTTCCAAGACAAAAAATGTAAGTCAGCTGTGGCAGCTGCCTCAAAGGGGGCAGAAACTAGAGGTTGCAACACGAAAGTGAAGTCCCAAGGAGACATAGGATCCTTGACAGGAGGCCAAAGTAGAAAAGTACCCCTTAAAAATGCCTTACATATTTTTGCAGATGCTAAATATGTAGAATCTTCATCAATATGAAAATTTGAGATGGCTACTAACTGTATCCTGACTGTAGAAATGCTAGCTCTACTGTTAAAAATGTCAGCTAAGAAATCCAGAATAGAGGGAATAGGAGCCGTGAAAGGATCTAACTGGTGCTGCTGCTCCCAGATAGAAAATCTCCTCCATTTGTTAGAGTAAATTTTCCTGGTAGAGGCCTTATGAGCTGCAATCAAAATCTTCTGAACAGGAGAAGATTGCCCAGGAGTTCTAGCCATCAAAAAAAGTGAAGCAGCTAAGCAGTTAGCTTCAGGCTGAATACATCTGGATGTGGGTAAGCCAAAGGATGAGACAGAAGATCCAGAATGGGATCGAGAGTTCAAGGAGGTCATACAAGGTGACACCACAGGAAGGGGAACCAAACTTGTCGAGGCCTGAAAGGGGCCATGAGGATGACTTTGCACTTCCACCTCTGAGCTTTCTGGAGGAATTTGTGTATCAGGGGAAGAGGAGGATAGCCATAAAGTAGACCGGGGGGCCAAATGTAGATCAGAACATTTTTGGGGGACTCCCCCGGAGGGGGGATCAGGGCAAAGTACTTGCTGCACTTGGTGTTGGAATGAGAGATGAAGAGATTGCAGCAAGGTTAACCCCATTTCTGAAAGATCATGTTTGCCACTGATGGACTGAGAGACCACTCGTGAGGCATCAGAATGGTTCTGTTGAGCTTGTCTGCCAGAACGTTTGACTTCCCCAGAATGTGTGTTGCCACTAGAAAGCAGTTGGAAGAGACTGCCCATTCCCACAATCTCATGACTTCTCGACATAGGGGATAAAACTTGGTTTCTCCCTCCTTGTTGATGTACCAGGCAACTGACATATTGTCTGTCTGGATGGCAACTGTCCCAGTGGGAAGAGAGGCATGAAGAGCTTGCAACGCTAAAAGAACTGCTCTCATCTCCAGGACATTTATATGCAAATTGGTCTTCAGGGAGGACCAGGCGCCTTGGACCGTCTGACGTAGCCAATTCCCCCCCAACCGAGCTGGGAGGCATCCTTGGTCACCGTGGCCTTAGGAGGAGGGGGAATGAATGGTTGACCTACATAAAGATCCTAAGATCTAAGTCACCAGAGGAGGGACTCCTTGCAAACTCAAGATAGTCTTATGGGATAGTCCGTGCACAGTTCGAGAAAAGACCATTGCACTGCTAGGGTGCACTGAAGTACCCTCATGTGAAGACGAGCCATTGGCAGAAGATTTATAGTAGCCGCCATCGATCCCAATGCACTGAGAACGAGAAAAGCAGGAGGAGGATAGTTTGAAAGGATCTGAATCACATGTAGTTGAAGGGACTGAATCCTGTCTGGGGGACGGAAAGCTATACATTCTGCTGTGTCTAGTCCGGCTGCTATGAAGTTGATGACTTGGACCGGATCCATTTTGGACTTTGAAAGACTGACAGTTATGCCCAAGGTCGAGACTATGTGAGAAAAAATCCCTGGCCTGAAGAAGTCAATGCTTGGTGGGAGCAGTGAGGAGACAATCGTCCAACTAAGGAAACATGTGGAATCAGAGCAGTCTCAGGTGAGCTGCAGCTACTGCCATCACTTTGGTAAACACCCTGGGTGCTGTGGTAAGTCCAAAGGGAAGTACCCTGAACTAGAAGTGATTGGCTCCCAGCCAGAAATGGAGGAACCATCTGGACCGTCTGTCCATCTTTTTTTTTCCAGCAAACATCTTTATTAAATTTTCACACACAACATAGGCAATCTTACATTTATACAAATGAAAAACAAACAACAACATGACACCACTTTAGTTGCAAACAGTATAGATCACAGACACCACTGAAACAACTGTAGTTGCAAACATTACACATCACTTACAATCTATCCAGTCATCGTCAGTTAAGCATTATATGGCTCATTCAAATCCAACCTCAAACTTTATACGTGCTCTGCATATATTGTTCCCTCCCTTTTCTAAAGATCCCAATTCCAATTGTTTTATCTCTGTTACTATATTCACTACTTCTAGTAAAGTTAGTTTAGACTTTGATTTCCATCTTCTAGTAATTGCTTTTTTGGCAGCCACCATAATTAGACACAACAAGGCTTTACTATGTGTACGCAATTCTGATTCTGTATCATAGCTCAAAAAAAAATAATCTCCCAAGTCAATCCAATCTGCTCACCCAGCATCTCTGACAGAGCGGTCTGCAGGGAATCCCTAAAGTCTGCCAGCTCATTGTTTTGTTGTTTGTCTTTTCGGCTTTTCCCAGTTAGGGGTCGCCACAGCAGAACTCCGGTCCGCTAATGATTGGCAGTAGATTTTTATGGTGCCGAGTTGCCAGCCCGACGCCCAACCTTCAGCGAAGGCATGCCCATTCACGCATGTCTTTCGGAGGCCACTCAACCGCGGGGAGGACATGCAGACTCCACACAAAAGGCACTCCAGTCGAGAATCGAACAAGAGAACCTCTTGCTGTGAGGCAACAATGCTTCCGCTGTACCAATGCGGCACACACCTACACTCCCAAAAAAAATATGTTCCCAGCCACCTCTTTCTTGCCCATCAAACCTCCAACACTTGCTATCCACCTGAGGAAAAATGTTTTGTGGAGTCTACTTGGGGTATAAAAATACCTATGTAAACACTTCCAGGCAAAGATCCTAAGTCTTCTAGACTTTGTTGCATATTTGGAAGATATACATATATCTTCTCATTGTCTCTTTGTGAATTGCTTATCCAGTCTCTCTTCCCAATCCTTTCTAAGCTCCTCTGACAGATTCTTATAATTATCATGCAGTATTTTATAAGCTTTACTAATTATTCCTTTTTTAATGGCAGCTTCTGTTCTAGATCCTTTTAAAAACTCTATCAGTACTGTTCTTTCATACAGAAGCCCCCTATTTCTTTCTCTTTGCCTATACGCTGATATCAATCCTTGATAGGGAAGGCAATCTCTAACCTGCAGTCCAAATACATTTTTGGCTTCTTCTCATTCTGTTACTTTTCCCTTTCCAGTTATCTGCTCCCAGTACCTTGGTTCCTTTGCCAATTTTCTCCAATAAATTCCAGCCCCCTCTTGCCTATTATCTGTATCCTTGATCACAGTCATCCCTATCGGCAAAATCTCTTTCCTCCATTCTCATCCTGGTTTGGTTCTTAGAATACTGCCTGCTATTTTATGAATATAATATTCTGCACGAATTATGTTGTTCTCCTTAAGAGTCTGCATCCAAAATCCCAGTCTCTCCTTATTTCTTGAGCTTCCTCCCTGTATCATCATCATTCCTTTCCACTTTGAATTACAGTTTTCTGCTTGTGCTATGTACAAGAGCCTTAACTGTGTTGCTCTAAATACCCCCTCAAATTGGGTAATCATAGTCTGCCTTGTTCTATTGGAAGAATCAGCTTATCACACCTGACTCTTGCTGTCTTCCCTTCCCAGATAAAATACTTCAATTCTTTTTTTAATTGCTATCCCCAGCTTCTCCTCTGGTTGATAAAAATATGCCTGACCTATGTATAAGACTAAAGGGACTAAAACATTTTAATGGCTTGTACCATAGTATCAATATCCATCTAACAAAGCTTCCAGTTTCTCAATTTTTGTATTACTTTCTGTTTAGTCTCTTCCCACAAATCCTTATCTGCCACAACAGAATCATTTATAATCCATACTCCTAAATACTTCATTTTATCATGTCCCCATAAATATGGATATTGTTGGACCAATTTGTGTGTGGGTTCATAATTTACCACTATTGCCTTTGTTTTAGCTTAATTAATTTTGTATCTTGAAAAGATCTGAAATTGCCATAAAATGTTCCACAACACTGTAATGTCCCTTTCTGCTTTTGTCATGTAAATAGAGCCAGGTTTTCCTGACTACCATACCAGTTATATCCTTGAATTTCTGAATCCCTTATTTTCTTTGCCAGTGGTACTAAATATAAAGCAAACAACAAGGGGGAAAGCAGACAACCCTGCCTGGTTCCTCTACTCAAGTAGAAATTATCAGAGAGGACCCCACCCACCTTGATTTGCACCTCAGATCCCTCATATAGTCTTCTAATCAACCTTATAATTGTATCAAGGAAAGCAAACACTTCCATTGCCCTGCTCATGAAGTCCCAGTCTACTCTTGTCAAATACTTTCTCTGCATCAATTCTCACCAATAAAAGTGGGATTTTATTTTCTTACATTCTGCTTCCCTCTGGATCATCAATGTTCTTTTAATATTGTCAAATGTTTGCCTCCCCTCCACAAAACCACACTGATCCATATCTATCAAGTTTGGTATCACTTTTGTCATTATTTTAGCCATTATAGACATAAACACTTTATAATCATGGTTTAGTAATGAAATGGGCCTGTATAAAGCTGGATCAGATGGATCTTTACCCTCTTTAGGTATTACCGTTACCACTGCCTTCTACCAGGATGCTGGTACGTCTTCTCCTCCTAAAATACTATTAAATGAAATCTTCCAGATCTTTATCAGTTTTTTCCCCTCCTAACTTCCAACCTTCCACAGGAATGCCATCTATTCCTGGGGGCTTTCCTGTAGATTAGTTATACATAGCCATTTTTATCTCATCCCTTTCTGTCCTAACTGTTAGTAATTGAGCCTCATCTATCTCTAACCTTGGTATTTAATTCTTCCATAAACATTTCCATTTGCACCTTTTCTTATTTCCATATTTCTCTGCTTTATACAGACTTTCATAGAATTTCCAAAATATTTCTAATACTTCTACAGGCGCTCTTGTTATTTTCCTTGTTACAGGCTCCCTAAGCTTGGTGACAGCCCTTTCCACTTTCTGTTGCCTGAGTTGTTGTGCTAAAAGTTTTTGTGTTCTAAAATTATTATGAAAAAACAGTTGCTTAACAGTAATGTTTCTAATCTTGTGCATATTGTCAAAGTAATCCTTTATTTTCTGTTTAGCATTCTGCAGTTGCTCCTTTTCTTGTTCTGAGAGATTCCCCCCATTTTGCAATACATTAACATTTGTCAATCCCTCTAAATAATTCTTGTTACTGTTTAACCATATCTCCCTTTCTTTTATGTCCTCCCTAGTTTTAAACTCCACTTTAATTTTATCCCATTCCCTAGCTATGTTTTCAGAAGAAAATTCTATCTTCTCTAGTAGCTCCCGAATTAATTCCAGAACCCATTCCTTGAATGCCTCTCTTTTCAACCAATAGGTGGGAAAGCGCCAGTGTCTCATTTTTATTTCATTGCCTCAAATTTTTATTTTAGTTATTATTGGTGTATGATCTGAAATAGTTATTGGGTGCTTTTCAAGACCTACAATTAAGTGCACACATTCCTGAAAGATATAAAATCTATCTAGCCTTTCCCAGTTTTTGTATCTCGGTGAGTAATATGTGAATTCACTCTGAAGTCCTAATACTGAATTCACATCTTCCATGCCAAACATTTTCTTAAATTTCTATAAAAATCTACCCTCCTTTGTTATATTCTCCCTTCTAGGCCCGCCAGACACATCTTCACTGTTGCAAACCAAATTCTAATCTCCACCTATAATTAATATTCCTTGCTGAAAGCTGATTATTTCTCCCAGAAATTTCTTAAGCTCCATTATAGCAGTTTTAGGGGGGGTGTAAATGGATGCCAGTGTAATCCTCCTCCCTAGCCAGTAGCCCCTTAGTACTATTTATCTTCCACTATTTTTTCTTTTTCCTTTTCTATCACTATTGGAGCTCCTCTTGCAATTAATATAAGTACTCCTCTTTTCCTTTGCCCCAGATATTCCACTGAATAACCATCCTGAAAACCAGTCTTTATCAAATTCACATGTTCAGTTGTTTCCAGGTGTGTCTCCTGTAGCATAGCTATTTGCACTCTACATTTTTTAATATAATTCACGGTGCTTACGTATTATCGCAACCACATTTTTCATGGCAATAGCGGTTGCTTTCTGAGCCTGAAATATGTTCGTTAGTGTTGTGAAAATGTTATGTAGTGTGATTTCTTTACCAGTGCAGGTTGTTTTCTGGAGTGTTATCCAAAAAATGTGAGAAACAGAGTGTTTTTGTGTATGTATGCACCTTTACCCTTTCTTACGCAGCACAGCTTTAACACTGACCTTTTTGTCCATTCTGAAAAAAATGTGTGTCCCGAGAGTCCCCAGGATGTCATGGCTCTTTGCTGGTAACCCTAGTAGAGGGGCAGGGTGTTGTCAGTGGACTGAAGATGTTGGTCAGATGCCATGATTTTGGAAATAGCTGCGGAGCATGAGGGAATCCTCAGGGAGGTAGGAAGTGGTGACCCAGTTTGTATAGGACCTACACTGAGGAAACACAGAGTTTGGATGTGCGTGTTGACACTGGTGCAGTCCACCAAATCCACTTGCTTTCAACAATCATTGATTGATTTCTTTATTTTGAGTGATTGAAATTGAGGGACAGCCTTTTTACATAGTTTTGCATAGGTGAATGCAGCCTTGGCCATCACCACTGTGCTATTTACTGGTAAACGTAACAATTAAATGGCATCATTAATTCCATCAGTTTAGACTTGTATCACTTCAAATGAAAATGTGATGGTTTTGATACAGCATGTCTGAAAACAGTCAGTGCTAAAGTGGATATGAAATGTCAGTGACTGAAATGCGAAGTAATTCATATGTGCGCACCCTAGCGACTGTACTGAAATGCAGCTGAGTATGTCTTGTAGTACATTGAGAAACATCATTGTAATTTGACAGTCACGGTTGCACAAGTTAATTTTGAAAGAACAATGGTAGTTGTCAAATTTGTTCATTCACTTCTTGTTTATATCTTGTGTTAGAAACACTGACATGAAATTTTTTTTTGGGTATGCAAGCCCCATTCTTATTACTCTGTCACTGTTTGTCATCTTCCTGCCTCAAACACAATGTCACACACTAAGAATTGCTACTTTACACACCCCTTTTGCCGTTAAAATGAATATTTTTGGACCAACATAACGAATTAGGGCAGGTTGGAAATGTGGTTGCAATAATAATAATAATAATAATACTCTTTCTTTTTTATGTTTATCTGTCAGACCATTCAGACTGAAAGACATTACAGAAGGCATCATTTTCTTATACAGTTATTAGCACAACCTTTTATGTATAACTGCTTTTTGTTAAATGTCTAGTTCCACCTTTTATGTTACATGTATATACTGTTTGGCAGGTTGGTCTTTTATACAGTTGTTTCTTGTCATATTCACTTGTGCCTATGCCACATCTTACATAACTTTTTGTTTTTTTGAAAGCCCTCAAACAGTACAACCCCCCCAAAAAAAACCCTCCTAAAACCTATTAACTTAATAACAACACACATAACTATGTACAGCTTCAAATATTGAAGTTTTTGCTTCCTAACAAGAACATAAGTTCTAAGTTGATAGCTACACAGACAGGCTAAAGTTAGCCAAAAATAAAGGTTAGTCATGCCAAGATGCATGGTACAGTTTGTGCTACTAGTAAGTGCTATTTGATTTTATATGTCTTTATAGCTTTCCCAGTTGAGAAAGCACTTGAAAGCTTTCAGTAAACACTTTCTCCAAGCCATTTCTGTTTATCAAATTGTCTTCTAGCAACATGCAAACCAGACAAAAAACTGCTAAGGGTACCTTGTTTATCAGAAAAAAAAGTCTTACAATATTCAATATTCTTTTTCATTTACATGCTTTGTAATAAACCTGTTACTGCATAATGCCTACGGTTTTAACCCAGTCACAAGCATGGGAAAAAGCACACTGACTTTTCTTTTATCACACTCTCTTAACCAGACCCTTCCTCTCTCCCTCCATCTCCTCCTCGCCTCCTTTTTCTTTTTTTTTCTTTTTTTGCAGTTGCAGTGCCTACATTTCTTAAAACTGAACAAAGAAAAAGAGAGAAGGCTGAAAAAGAAAAAAAAAAGCACCTGTTTATATTAATATCCTAATGCATTTTAAACTGAGAAAAAAAGAAGTTATGTACCTACCATAACGTTCCATGTTAGTCGTCCTTCATTTCGCTTTCCTTCTTGCAGGATGGGTTCGGAGCCGATCCTCGGCTCCGACTCGGCCACTTACTATAGCTCGAGAGCTCTTTACTGGCTCGAGGCTACCTCTTATCCCAGAATGCCCAGCGCCAGCTACCCAGATCTCGTTTGAGATAGCTCACACTAGACATAATTATAGGAGATAATCCATTAATAAACCTGGATATACAGGTAATTGTCATGGTTTGGTTGAGAAGCAACTAATAACAAAACAAATTAGCCAGTGAAACCATTGAGAAACTCCTCTCAATCCTCGAGGAAGGGGGAAGGAGGGAGGGACGCAAGAAGGAAGGCGAGATGAAGGACAACTAACATGGAACGTTACAGTAGGTACATAACTTCTTTATGTTAAGTTGTCCAATCTCGCCTTCATTCTTGCTGGATGGACAGCGTCCCTAGCACTTCAATCCTGGGTGGCTCATTGGAACAGAGTCTTCAAAACCGTGGAACCAAAGGAAGCTCTGCCCCGGGAGACCACATCTACTTCGTAATGAGAAATGAATGTATGAGGATCTGCCCAAGTTGCTGCTGCACAAATTGAATCTATGGGCAATCTAGATTGAAATGCTACCAAAGTAGCTACTGACCTGGTTGAATGACCTTTGGGTTTTGTTGGAAGATCTTTTTGTCGCAAGTGGTAGGTATGGACTATGGTGTCTGATAACCATTTTGACAATGTTACTTTAGAAACTGGAAGGCCTTTGTTGTTAGCAAATGAAAGGAACAACTGATCTGATTTTCTCATTTCTTTAGTTCTATGGAGATAGAAACACAGTTGTCTATGCACATCCAGTTGGTGTAATCTGTATTCTGCCTTGTTGGAATGATTAGGGAAAAAGACAGGAAGTTCAATGGATTGATTCAAATTGTGTTCTGAACAAACTTTAGGTAGAAAAGATGGGTTGGTTCAGAGAGAAACTCTGTCTTTGTGAAAAACTAGGTATGGAGGGCAAACACATAGTGCATGAAGTTCTGAAACACGTCTGGCAGAAGTAATAGCAACTAAGAAGAGAGTTTTCCAAGAGAGAAATTTCAAGGAACATGATGCTGGTTCAAAGAGCGGCAGTATCAAGGAAGCCAGAACCAAATTGAGATCCCAAGGAGGTGGAAGGGGCTCTTTCACTGGGGTTCTAAGTAGAGCTGTACCTTTCATGAAAGCCTTACAGAGTTTGTGAGACATTATGCTGGAGTTAGAAACTCTGACGTGAAAATTTGAAATGGCAGCTAGTTGTACTCTGATGCTAGCAACCGCTGCACCAAAATGAAACAGTTCTGCTAAGAAATCCAAAATCTCATGTACAGGAGCTGTAAAAGGATCTAAATTCCTGGATTCTGCCAGTAAGAGAATCTTTTCCATTTGCTAGCATAGACTTTCCTTGTATTTGTCTTATGGGAGGAAACAATAATATCACGCACTGCTGGGGAAATATTGGGGAGCCTGGCTAGGATTGGAAGTGGAGTAACCAAGCTGCAAGCCTGAAAGATTGGAGGGATTTGTGTAGCCCACCTGACTGATGAATCAAGAGGTACAGTACTGGGTCCAGAATCCAAGGCTGGGCTTGAAGGTGGGGGTGAAGGAATGGAAACCAGATCTGTCAAGGCCAATAGGGGGCAATGAGGATCATTTTGCAACCCAACAATTTTGCTTTCTGAATGACTTTTGGAATTGGGGAAAGGGGGGGAATGCATAAAGGAGTCCCTGAGGCCAATTGTGGACTAGAGCGTCCCTGGGTGTCTGACCTGGAGGAGGAACAAGAGAGAAGTAGCTGCTGCATTTGTTGTTGAGGGGAGAGGCAAAGAGATCGCAGCAAGGCTGGCCCCATTTGCGGAAAATAAGATCCACAATTTCCTGTTTCAGAGACCACTTGTGAGGCATGAGGATAGCCCTGCTGAGCCTATCCGCTATTACACTGGATGTCCCAGGGATATGCATTGCTGTCAGAAAACGTTGGGAGGAAATCGCCCATTGCCACAGTCTGAGGGCCTCTCGGCACAAGGGGTAAGACCTGGTTCCACCCTGTTTGTTGATGTACCAAACCACTGACATATTGTCCATCTGTATTGCAACAGTCCCGGCAGGGAGGGAGTCTTAAAGAGCTTGCAATGCTAGGAGCACCGCTCTCATCTCCAGGACATTGATGTGCAAGTGGTACCTGTGAGGTTGCCAAATGCCTTGGACTGTCTTCCCTTGATAATGCCCCCCCACCCTATTAGGGAAGCATCCGTGGTCACTGTAACAACCGGATGGGATTCCATGAAAGGTCTGCCCTGAGTAACTAGTGGGGAGACCATCCACTAGGAAAGGTGTCTTTTGCAAGATTCTGTAATTAGTATCATGTGAGACATGGGTAATTCCTGGAAGGACCATTGTGTGAAAAGAAGCCACTGAAGGATTCTCATGTGAAAGCACACTAAGGGAACTAGAAGAATGACTGCTGCCATGGACCCTAGAGCTTGAAGAACATATTTGACTTGAATTCTTTTGCTCCTCAGGAGAAGTGACAATTGTTTTTGAATAATGGAAAGTCTTTCCTGAGGCAATTTTACAATGATTTTTCTTGTGTCTAGCTCTGCTCCTATGTATGTAATAGATTGACAGGGCAACAAGGCAGATTTTTCGAAGTTTATTGTGATGCCTAGTTGAGCACAGGATGTGATGGTGTAATCTCGTGCCTCTATAAGTTGTTGCCTGGTGGTAGAAGTGAGGAGCCAGTCGTCCAGATAAGGAAACACCTGGAATCCTACACATCTCAGGTGAGCCGTGACTACTGCCATGCATTTGGTGAACAACCTGAGGGCTGTGGTGAGACCACAGGGCAGAGCTCTAAACTGGTAATGACTGGCCCCTAGCCGGAATCGTAGAAATCTCCTGGACCATCTGTCCATTTTTATATAATAGTATGCGTCCTGAAGATCTATGGAGCATATCCAATTGTCCTGACCCAGAAAGGGGAGAATGGACTGCAGTGTTACTATCCGGAACTTTTCTTTTTGTACAGATTTGTTTAACCTCTTGAGATCCAGAATTGATCAACAGTCCCCTGTCTTTTTGGGCACTAAAAAGAATCTTGAGTAAGTTCCGTGTCCTACTTGGTCTGCGGGGACTTCCTGGATGGCTCTTTTTTTTCTAGCAGTCTTGAAACTTCTGTGACTGCTGATCCCTTAGATCGGGTGGAACATCTGGGATGGATTTTTTTGAAACAAAAGGGGGTTGATGAAAGGGAATCTTGTAACCTCTGGATATAATGGCTAGTACCCATTTGTCTTTTATAATATTTTGCCAGGCGATTGGGTACAATGAAAGCCTTCCCCCAACTGTCTCCAGAGATGAGCAGTCGGGCATCCCTTCAGGGATATTGATAGGGTTTGGAAGAGAACGTATCTCTGTCACCCTGATTTTGCGGACCCCCTCTGCCACGAGGGCGGCGTCTGCCATTGTTATTATTTCCCCCTCTGCCCTTGGTAGAAAATTCACCACGTGCATCAGGCAAGGGTCCCTGGGATTTTCGAAACCACATCTTTCCACCCTTCTGACCCTTTGGGTATGGTCTGGTAGGAGTGGAAAAATGGACTCCGACATAAGAGAGCATCTTGCCTTCTTGCTGGCACCTGGTAAGCGTGTCTTTCACCTGAGGCCTAAAGAGAGAGGAGCCATCAAAGGGGGTATTGGTGAGGGACGCTCTGAAAGGTTCCGCAAACTGACACAGCTGTAGCCAAGATCTCCTAAGAGCCACTCCTGTTCCTGCAGCTCTACTCACTCCATCGGCTGCATATGAAATAAGCCTCATGGAGGAGTTGACTGTTGAATTAAGAGTCGCCAGTTGGGTAGCTACCTTGGCTAAAGCTCCCTCAGCTGTTGGATCTTGTAGGGTATCTCCAAACTCTTTTAGAAGATCCCTCTGAAGCCTAGTAAAATGGTAAAGATAGTTCAGGGACCTAAGGGAGAAGGTCGCTAATGAAAACATTCACTTCCCATATCTGTCCATCGTACGAGAGTCTTTATTTGGTGGATGGACAGATGAGGAGGTTTCAGCTAACTCTCTCTTTGTGGCTGCAGCTACCACTATGGCATCAACTGGGTCACCTTTAGTCAAGAATTGTTTGTCTTGGGGAGCTGTGATGAATTTATTGGGTCTCCTCGGGACAGGTTCCATGGAATCTGGAGCTGACCAAGCCTTTTGAGACACTACAGACATGAGTGGATCAAAAGGCGGAGACACCCAGGAGGTGGAAAATTGGGAACCAAATGCGTCCAGGTATACAGACTCATCCTTGGAGGGGGCAAGGGAAGTCCAGCTATGCCTCTGCCTGAGAATCTCAAGGATGTCCGAAAAGGAAACATCTTCAGAGAGGGACCTTGGGGACCCCTCCGATTCATCCAGGTCTGTATCTGAGGTGACAGACTCAGGGGAGTCTAGGTGCTTTCTCTTACACTTTTTCTTCCGAGGATCCTGCTCAGAATACTCTGGGGAGGCTTCAGAAGAAGAGGGTTCACCCAATGGGGTATCCTGGGGCATAGGTTCCCTATGCTTTGGGGCTGGATGAGGAGCAGAGGTTGTCACAGGCACCGAGGGGGACAGAGCCGTTGAAACCAATAGTGGAACCGTCTGTGGAGACAGCACTCTCCGCATGACCTCGAAGGTGTCACAGTCTCGACACAAGGAGGGCTCCAGCTCCAAAGAGACAGGAATACCACCCTGCGCTGAGGGTGATGGCTCCGAGGCCGATGTGGGAGCTGAGCTCAACTGAGCCGACTCTCCGAGAGGGAGAGCAGGGTCGGACAAGGGTCCAATGCCACTTCCCCCCCCTTGGAGCCGACAAGAGAGCTTCGGCGCCCAGATACCTCAATGGGTGGAAGAATCAAGGTAATCGGAGCCAATGTCGGAGCTGATAAGGATGTCATCAGAACCGAAGGAAAAACTATCGGAGCGTCCATGGACTCCGGCTCCGAACTAAGCATAGTCGGAGGAGGAATCGAAATCGAAGCGGATGGAGCCGAAGCCTGTTGAGGTGGGCTCTAAAGCATTTTAGCAAGGGTCTGTGACTTAAGCAACCTACTGACCACTCTCTCCACATCATGATCTGATAACCTCGAGGATCGAGAGGAGTGGGAAGATGAGCGATGACTGGACTTGCTTTGAAGTCATGGTGATTGTTGCACTCAGCGAATCAGCTCCAAAGAAGGAGACCTAGCTCTTTTGTGGCTCCGAGACAGCTCCGAAGTAACAGTTGGAGCCGACGGAGGGGTAGTTTTGTCAGTGCCAGCCGGCACAGACACACTTGGTTTGTCAAGCTCACAGGTCGGTTCTGAACATGGAGCCGATGGCCTGACTGGTTTCAAAGATTTCACTGGCTGAGATGCTTTAGCCGGAGAATCCTGTTTTAATAATCCACGAAGGATAAGCTTGTTCTTCTGCTTCTGCAGGACCCTTGGACCAAAGGCATGATAAATAGCACAAGAGTCCTGCAGGTTCAGAGCCCCCATCTTCTGACAGCATGAGTCACACTTTTTAAAACCAGAGGTTTTAACTTCCTTAGATATTTTAGTAAAAGTCAAACTACAATAGAAAAACTAACATTTAATAAAGACCTTAAAAGAGAGCCTCTAACTTAAAAGGCTGTCCTTAAGGGGGGGGGGGGACAACTCTCGAAGTTAAATGAGTTCAGGGAATAACAGAAGGCCTAGCGACTAAGGGGCAATGGCCAACACAGCACAAAGTAAAGCACAAGGATGAAATAAGGGGGTTTACAGTAAAAGAAACTTACAAACTCCTACCAAAGAAGAATTATATCAAATTTTAAGCACAATATTGTGTTTAAAAGAGACAAAAAATTATACTAAGCCTAAGCCAGTATTGATTGCAACCTCACAGCTAAAGCGGCAAACGAGATCTGAGTAGCTGGCGCTGGGCATTCTGGGGTAAGGCGTAGCCTCAAGCCAGTAAAGAGCTCTCAAGCTATAGTAAGTGGCCAAGTCGGAGCCGAACCCATCCAGCAAGAAATAAGGCAAGATTGGACAAATTAACATCTTTACTTTAGGTCTAATTGGTTTTGCATTAGTTTTAAAGCTGTCACACCTGGGAAAACCCCCCTGATTGTTTTCAGAGAACGTTATATCCTAGTCAATTTCTCTGTTCTTTTTTTTTTCTTTTCCCTCAGCCAATCCCCTTCCACCAGACTGTCTCCAGTTTTTCTTTATCAGATTGTCTCCATAGAGACATGAAGACCAGCTGCAGAAATGCTACTTAGTATGCTTACATGCGACTGCTAGAAAAAAATGCTTCATATTAGTCAATATTCTTTGTCACTTACTTGCTCTCTCTCTTAAAACAAAGGTCCTTAATCAGTCATTTTCCCATGCAAGAATGAAAAAAGCACATTCATTTGAACTTTGTCATGCCTTTTTAACCAGGTTAACCAGACTCCCTTTGTTTTTTGTTTTCTTTTTTGATCATTGCATTGCCTATATTTCTCAAAACTGTACAAGAAGAAAAAGAGAAAAGGGGAAAAAAGAAAAGCAACACCTGTTTACATTCCCCATTACACTTAAAAATATCATGCAAAAAAAACATGCACCACAAATACAGTGCTAATATGAAAAGAAAGTGTTTTCTTTACTTACAATTAGCGTTCTCCCCTCTCTTCCCCTCCCCAAAGCATTTTTCTGAACATTAATGACATGAAGTAATCCATATACTTTAGAGTCCCCCACACATCGAATATATTTTGAAAAAGTCCAATATTTCCAGATCTTCTTTCTTTCTTTATTTATTTATTTACATTTGTTGATCGGGAGTGTCCGACTGGATGTAGGTCCACTTTCAGTGGAGGCCCGGGGAGAAAAGCTCCACAGTTAAAATAAACAGACAGTAGTTACATTGGATTACATAGTGATTAACAATTTGATTAACATAGCAATTAATTACAAACATATTTACAGATGAAGAACATAGTACATCAGTAGACACCTAGAATCTTTATCTGCAAAGTACATAACAGACATTAACAAATGTTACAATAAGAAGTTCCTGCTGTATAATAAGTACTAGGCTTATGAGCATCTGAGCTTGCTATACTCAAGGTAGTTAGTGGGGTGGAAAGAAAGGCAGTGGTTGGATGGGGTGGGTGATATTAGTGTGGGAGTTGCAAGGGCATAGCCAACATGTTTTTAGGTGTGCTTTTAGTAAAGTTTTGAAGTGGGTGCATGATGGTACGGAGGCAATTGTAGGTGGGAGGGAGTTTCATAATTTGGCTATGGCGCAAGAGAATAGTGCTTCACCAGCAGAGTTATTGGCTTTAGTGATCTGCAAGTGATTTTTGTTGCTGGAGCTTAGTGGTCTGGTGGTGCGATAGGGCTGGAGTAGATTCTGGAGGGATGGGACATTTAGTGGATGGTTTACTAGTTTGTGGGCGAGTGAGAGTTGATACCATTGAAGGAGGTGAAGGTGTTCAAGCCAGCCCAGTTCAGCAAGTGAGAGACAGTGGTGACTATGGTAGGATGCCCCTGTGGTGATTTGGCAATTTTGTTGTAGCAGGTCTCTAGCTTGTTTAGATCGCATTGCCTTAGGTTGGTATATATTGGAGAGGCATAAAGTAGGGTGGAGATAAAGTGGGAATTTGCTACTGAAATCTTTGCTGCTTTGGTGAGAAGTTGCTTATTTCTGTATAACGCTCCTAGTTTTTTGTGGACTTTTTTATGGTCATGGATATGTGAATGTCAAATTTTAGTTTATTGTCTATTTCCACTCCTAGTAATTTGGTCTGTTCAGTTGGGTATATAGTGGTGTTGTCTTCTGCTGTGATGTTAAAGTGAGAGTTGTTTTGAGTATGTTTGGTGGGTTGGAAGATGAGTAGTTTAGTTTTGTTTGGGTTGAGTATTAATTGGGCATCGGATAACCAAGTTTCAACAGAGGAAAAGGCTTCCTTTGTGACTTTTTGCAGTTTGGGTAGGGACTGGGCTGAGCAGATGCTGGTTGAGTCATCTGTGTATTGTATGAATGTGTCATGTTTGGTGGCAGTGGCTAGATTATTGATGAAAACAGAGAAGAGTAGGGATCCAAGGATGGATCCTTGGGGAACCACTATGGAAACAGGTAGTTGGGGAGATATGTCATTCTGCCATACAACGGATTGTTGGCGGTCAGACAGGTAACTCTGAAACCAGTTGGTGACTGATTGAGAAAAGGATAGGTTATTGAGGACAGAGATGAGTTGTTTGTGTGGGACCATGTCAAATGCTTTAGATAGGTCTAGGAAAGTAGCAGAGGAGAGATAGCCATTGTTTTTATGCTGAAGGATAGTGTTAGTAAAGGAGAGTAAGGCAGTGATGGTGCTATGATTTGGTCGGAAACCATGCTAAGTATTGGAAAGGAGGTTGTTAGTAAGGAGGTAGTCTGAGACCTGAGAGTGTATGCATCTCTCTAGTATTTTGGAGAGAGAATAGCTATGGGGCGGCAATTGGTTAGTTCTGTGGTGGGGCCGCCTTTGTGGAGGGGAATTATATGTGATACTTTCCACAGTGTGGGAACGTAACTTTCTGACAGACATCTTCTTGTTCTGTCATATGTCACAAATATAATTATTGCATTGTAATCCCACATTAAGTTACTGATTTTATTACTGTTCTTCTCCATCACCCAAATCCTGTGTCTATTTCCTTTCCAACATACTCTTGATTCTTCTAATTAACTCTTGTGCTCCCTTCCTTCTCTCCAACATTTTCCGTTGAAATACTGGAAAAGGTTTCACAAGTACAGACTCTCTGTGGTCTTTATTACCAGAAGAACAAGAAGCAGAATCTCTTTCTGTTGCACAGCTCAGTTTTTGCTAGACAAACTTTTGTATTTCCTCCTTAGCATGTATTTCATCAAAAATGATTCTGTTCCTCCAGGGAAGAATACCTTGAAGACAGCTGGATACAGCAGTTTGAATCTCACACCTGTGTCTCAACATTTTCTGAACAGTGGAATGAATTTACTCCTCTTTTGCCTGGTGTACAATGAGCAATTATTCTCCACAAACACTCTGCTATCTCCCACTTTTAGTATTTTGTTCTTCTTCCAATTTTGTTAGAATCAACTCCTTCTCTGGTAGGATTGCATTCTTACTATTATAGGTCTAGGTTGCTTCCTTATGGTCAGGTTTGGAGTATATATATATATGATGTGCCCGTTCAACAAGCAGTTCCTGCTGTGGAATACCAGTCCAGTTGCCTATTTGTGCTTTCATAAAATTAATGCAGTCTGTTCCTTCCAGCTTCTCAGGTATAGTTGAAAATTTCATTTTTTCCCTACGTGCTCTGTCCTCTAATTCTATTATTTTTTTAAACATCTCTTCATGAGCAGTCTCATAGTCAGCCAGCCTTTTCTTCATTTTGACCTTTGATTTTTGCAGCTTTATCATCTTATCTGAATATCTCTTTAAAGCTTCTTCCATTTGTTCCAACCTTTTGTTGTTTGTATTGATATAGTCTACCAGTGTCTTGTTTATTTTAACCAGATCTGGATGCACTTGTCTTACATCTTCCTGTAGGTTATTGGAAGTAATTTCTGACGGTTGCATTACTTTTTGTTGAACAGCTAAAGGACTCTCTCCTGGCAGTGTTTCTTCCTCACTTTTTGTAGCTGATTTTTTCCAGGTCTTCTGTGTTTCTTTATTCCTGGCATCCAGGTAGTGTACTTACTAGCCAATTACTGAAATTTACCCATAAACACAAGTTTACTGGCTTTCTCTGCTGAGTTTCTGTTTTTACACTGGGAGAGCTAGAAACAAGCTGTTACTTAGTGTGCAGCCATCTTGGAAGTCCCCTAAGTGTCTGTCCATCTTGATGTGGTAATACACATCCTGAAGGCCTACTGAGCACATCCAATTGTCCTCCTGTAGAAAGGGCAGAATGGACTGTATTGTGACCATCCAGAATTTTGTTTTGGCAACAGAGTTGTTTTGGGAAATGAGATCCAGAATTGGTCTGTAGTTCCCCCATCTTCTTTGGCACCAAAAAGAATCTTGAATAGATGCCCAATCTGAACTGGTCTTGGGGGACGGTTTGAATAACTCTTTTTGCCAGCAGCTTTGCAATTACCTGGGCTGCTGCCTCCCTTTGATTGGGTGGCACATTGGGGAGGTTTTGTCTTGGACTTGGGGATCTGAAGAACAGAATGGTGTAACCTCTGGATATTATCTTTAACACCCAACAATCATCAGTGATGGCTTCCTAGGCTACTGGATGTAAAGAAAGACTTCCCCCGACCACCTCCAGAGTATAGCAGTTGGGCAATCCTTCAGGACTGCAGAAAGGGCCTGCCTGAAAATGTATCTCGAGACCCCTGATTTCTCAGACCCCCCCCCCCCCCCGCTGCAGGGGCTGCACCTGCCATTGGAATTATTTCCTCCTCTGCCTCTGGAGGAAAAGTCTCCCTGTGAGTCCTGGAAATCATCTTGAGACTTTCGAAACCACAGCTTCTTGCCACCAGGCTGATTCCTAGAGTAGGATCGCTGTGGGTAGAAAAGTGCATTCCGATGGCAGACAAGGTCTTTCCATCTTTGTTGGTCTGGGAGAGAGTGTCTCTAACCGTGGGACCAAAAAGAGATGATCCGTCAAAGGGCACATTGATGAAGGATGCCATGAAGGGTTCCAAGAATTCATATAGCCGCATCCAGGCATGGCACCTAATGGCAATGCCAGAACTGGCTGCCCTTCAGGTGCCTTCTGCCACATGCAAAAGTAGCCTCATGGATGTGTTGGAGACAGAACGGAGGTGGCCATTCTGGAGGAGAAGAAGATCTTGTTGTCCTCTCCAGACATGGAACCTGGGGCAGAAGCACAGAGTTCCTTAACGAGGGCTCTATAAAGTCTGATCATGTGTGCCAGATAATTCAGTGCACCAGGGAAAAGGATATTGAAGAGTAGACCTGCTGTTCGATAAACATGTGCTGATTAAAGCCCGCATATAGAACAGGAGGAATCTAAATGGGTCACTCCTAAACAAACTACGCACAGAGTGGGAGCATCAGAAGGCAGAATTTTATACCTGCACTCTGTGCATTTCTTGAAGCCTGCTGGCTTGGAGTCGGCCATGGCAGGACACAACTACAACAAAAAACACCCACTAGGTAAAAAAGGAAGGAAAGAGAGACAGAAGTCCTACTTTCACTTTTTCTTTTTTAAAATAACAAGAGATAGACGAGGTAGGAAGGGAGTTCAAAGAGAGAAAAAAATATATAATAATAATGCAAACTCGAAAAAGCACTACTAAGAACTGAGCCAACGAACACTTTAATAAAACGACACAAGTCAATCCAACAATCCACTGAACTGTACTGTAAAGCGCTTTTCGTCTGGCTATATACACATTTTTACAGTACAGTTCAGTGGTCTGAAGAAGTCTGGCTATTTAGCCAGACAAAAAGCGCTTTACAGTACAGTTCAGTGGATTGTTGGATTGACTTGTGTCGTTTTATTAAAGTGTTCGCTGTCTCAGTTCCTAGCAGTGCTTTTTCGAGTTTGTTTTTTCATAATAATAATGCACTCAAACACCCAAAAATATCACTGAAATTCTCCAGAGAAAGCTCAGAGACAGAACCCCATGGCTGTTCAAACGAGCAGCAAACGAGATCTAAGGGGTAGAGGGAGATTGGGGCATTATGGGTAGGATAGGAGGAGCCGATGTCAGATCCGAGACCCCACAGGTTGAAGACCAAATGAAGACAACAACTTCAGATCAGATGTTACAGTTCTACTTTATGACATTATGTGTGTAGATGAAAATATCATGTCACTGCTTAGTGACTGAGTGTGTTGTGTGGATGGGAAATATACACCACATAACAGTTGTTATTATAAATTTTATGGCTGCAGGTCAGTAACATGCATTTCCAAAGGTGACAAGATAGACCATCACATATACTAATAAACTCCTACAATTACTGAAGGAAGCAGTAATACACTCTCCCACTGGTGGTTAGTGACAAGGACTCAAAGATCTCAAACTGGAGTCTGCACACCACAGGACAGAGAAAAAAACAAGACCATGCTTTCCAACAGGAAACAGACAGCCAGACATTTCTTGTTGAATGCTTTAGGACAGTATTTTAGGAGTGAGTCATAAGCACTTGGGCAGGTTCCATTTTGGTTTGTTCCACAATGTAAAGAGTGGTATTATACAGCAATATGCACTGAATAGTAGCAGATCTGTGTGACTGTCAACACACAGCAGTACCACAGGTTGTGGAAGAACACTTGAGTATATCATGTTATATTCCTTGCAGTGTATTGCTTCTTAGTCATCCTAAATGATGCATCACTGTAAGATGCTACTGACATTCTGTAATTCCAGGTGTGGCTTCAGTGTAAATGGGAAATGATCAACAGGTCTCAACCTGCAAAAAGCTTTACACTTTTTGTGAGAGAATACTCTGCAGGGAAACAGCTTAGTGTAACTGGTAAAGTTATCAAAAATGGAGGAAAATAAACAAAGAGGCAGATAAACAATAAGCAGTCTAAAAGCTTTAAATATTGCTGGTTCAACAATGTAGATACTCCACTTTGGCCTGCAACATTGGTGGCCTAGGTCTGGGGAATGGGCTGATGAAATACTGGCTGAAAATCATAAAGCCAACTTGTTTTCTTAGGGAGGGTTACAGCTTGAAATAGCGTGCTGTACAAAATATGCACTTGAACAACTGGTTGAGTGTTTGTAAGCCAGTGGATGCTGGTACCACTGTATATTCTCCATCTACAAAATGTGGACAGTGTTTCTCTATAGGGAACTTGTTGATGCACGAGTCTCACTGACTCTCAGTGCTGCAGTATAACCTAACACTGTCAAAGATTCATGTCTTCTTCAAACATCACCAAGGCTGCATTTCCCAGACTGGGGATCTTGCCTTTTTTTAAACATCTTTATGATTTCACTTACACTAACAGAAAAGAAACTATGTTGAAATAACCGTTTCCAACTCCAGTGTTACATAAATTTCTGAATTCCTGCCTTCCTTTACACCTCACTCCTCATAAGCAATAATCTTCATCTACTGGCCCCAATAATGCCAATTATTTCCACAAAATTTGCTCCTTTGCTTTTCTAAAGGTCTCATTTGGAGTTCTTTTATCTGCTTTACACTATTCAAACTTTTGTTATGATGATTTCCAATTTGTAGTAATTGTTTTTTTTTTTTTTGTCAGCCAGTACTATTAGACTTAGCACAGCCTTAGTGTGTCTAGGCAATTTAAATCCTATATTCCTATATTCTAGCTCAAAATAATTATTTCCCTTGTTGTTAACACCTGCTATCCCAACATTTCTGTCAAAGTACCCTTTAGAGAAATTTCAGAATCTACCAACTTGTTACATTGTGAAAAAAACATGTACCCAATTACCTCTTTCTCTCTCTCTTCCCTATCTTCAATATTTACTATCTACCTGCAGAAATATCCTCAGAAGTCTACTGGGAGTATAAAAATACATATGCAGATAGTGCAGATACATCCATGCAAAAATCCTAAACTTTCTGGTCTTTGTTGCACTCAGAAGCTCTGTGGATTTCTTTCCTGCAAACAAACCCCAGGAAAACCTAATTATCTAAAGAGAAACTCAAATGTTTGTAAAATAATGGTAAATTTAAATTCTAATCTAAGCACATGGACCAGAAAAGTAATGCCCAAGTATACATAACATTTCAGTGGATCACTCTGCTATAAAGTAACCCTAATCAACAGTATACAACTGCAGTACTGATATCTAGAAACTGAGAAGCTCAAGAAACATTCAACTGCATAGCACAGGTTTACTTTCTAATTCTTTGGGTATGCTGTTTTCCAGAGAAGGGTTCTACAGTATCGAGATGACATAAACAACATCTACACAACATACAGTGCTTTTAATTCTGAAAGGTAATCATTAGTAAACAGTCCTGAAATGTTGGCATTCACTTATATTTCATGGAGCAGGCTGATGTTGCATGAAAAAAAAAAAAAAAAACTGGAATGATACTGACCACCCATGCTGTCTACACAGTATCAAAGGGAACCAAAGTGGGCAACCCCAGTGGGTAAACATCCTGGTCTTGACGCAATATCATATTTGCAGTTCATTTTAAAGTTATGGGCACGTACGTTTCACATTATCACATACTTCCATGTTAGCTAATAACTGTATACTTATCACTACACTGTTACGTAAAGAAAACTACTTAGGGTACTCTGACATCCAGAAAGTCTTACCACAGTTGGCCGCTTCACCATATTTTCCAGTTTAGTGTGACTGAATTCCAGGCTTATGACATTATATAGCTTGTCTCGTTCATTTTCTGGACTCTCATAATATTTCACAAACTGCATCATGCTCATATCTGTGCCTTTTTGTGTGTCAACATCCATGACATCCACAACTCTTCGACTTCCTGAATAAAGCAAAACAAGAAAAATATTTTTTGATTCAAACTGCGTAAAAAAATGATACAGCTATTAATTCATTTCTCCACGTGCAGAAGAGTTTAGTGTTTTATATCATAGTTCATCTATGATTGTAATATACCTGACCAGGTAATTACACTCACTCTCATGTACTGACATACCACTCCTGATTACAGCATTAGCTTAAGGTTGTGAGAAAAGTAAGGCAGTCATTCCACAGCAGTCTGCTCTGATGTATTACAGAAGTCCAAAATCAAATGAGGCTACTGCCTGAAGCAGCTTGTTGGTTTAGAGTGAATGTGGAATCTTTACAGTGGCTGAGGTTTCTTCTATCAATATCAGGAATTTTGTAGGGCTATACTACTGAGCAAAACTATGTACTAAATGACAGACTTGACTTGTTGCCAGTCCCAATAAAAGGAAACATAGCTCTCAACAGGCTGCTGTGTAGGTCTTAAGGCATGTGTCCACCAGTCAAGAAAACAACTGAGGTACTTAAGTTTGCATCCTTCCTAAATTCTGCTAATCCTACCTGCAACCCTTTAAATCTTTTGGATATAACTTAAGTGCAGGTGAAACAAAATCTTCCTACACAAAACCTCACTTCTAGAATAAAGTTCCTGATGACTTAAATCATAGTCAAATCATAATGTTCACTTGTAACAAACTTCCTTACTTCCAGCTACTTTTTAATTACAACTACTCAATTCCTTTCATAAAGAAAGCAATTTAATAAAAGGCTCCTTTTGGAAGGAAAGAAGGAACAACTTATTTATTTTTATAACATATGCCTGTCATTGATTACTTACATTTATGTTTCTTCTGTATTCCCAGTCTGTGGCTGAAATGGATTCATTCAGATTAGTACACTAACCTGGTTACTCAACAGGCTGGATGGACCTATTATACTATTCTACTTGTCTCTGATTTACTTAAAACTCTACATCAGTTTTGTCTACTCTCTTTGTTTGCAGCTGTGTCATACTATTGAGTTGTGTTCAAAAATGTCACAATGATTATTTGGTTTATAATTTTACTGTACATTGCATACATGCTTTGATTTTAAAGAGCGGGTACTTTCAAATGTGGATCCTGCTCACAGTGCCCCTATATAGCTAATAAAACCAGTATTTACATTACAGCAAGAGACAAGGAGATTACTAGTGACAGTTTCTCTAACTGTAATACTTATGGTGTGGTTTACATTGCTATATGTAAAATGTGTAGTTCTTACTACGTTGGAAAAACCAAGAGAAAGTTAAAAAAACGTATATACGAGCATTTGTATGAAATAAAGAAACATTGGTGTTTTGTGATTTTCAATAAAAGATCCTTTTAAGAAGGAATCCTGGTTTCCGACCTCTATTTGGACACTCCTTGCAAGTCTTTATTTTTGGTTTTGGTTGTCATTTGACTTGCTTCCATCTTTTGGTTTGGTTTTGGTTTTGTGCGATGGCGGAGAGTCCAGAGGGTGAAACCACACTTGATATTTCATGTTCACATGAGAAGGGTGAACTTCGCAAGGTCATTGGCCAGCTTTCTCAGCTGGTTGAACTTTTGACGCCAGCCTGTTCTTCAATAGTTACTTTGGCCTCAGCGTTAAACAGTGGTAGTTTATCACAAACTTATGCCAATAAACTATCTACAACCTCCAAGCAGATGTGCAATACTGTGAGAGGAACTAATGGTGGCAACAGTTCCAATGATAATTTGCTTTCAAACAATGACGATTTTTCAGAATTTCCTCGTCTTTTGCGTTCAACAGTTTCTACCCATCGAGGAGATGGTGCGGCGCCACCAAACAACAGACAGCCCGCTGTTACACCAGATTGTCAAGGTGACTTTTCTTCATCTGCAAACAGCAGATTTGATTTCAAAACTTTTTTAGAGAAAGATTATTTGTTATCAGAATCTCCTGTTAGTATTGGACATCATGAGGGGAGAACCAATACTTATAGGGAGAATATAGACAAATTATATTTTTTGGTAGAGAAATACAAGCGTCTTGGTTGTGATTGTTCATTCCTTAGGGAATGCTTAAATAAACAAATTGTACCTAAGGGTCTTCGTATAGTTAAGTTTCCGAACAACGTTATTGAAGGTTCTGAATTTCATTCAGAATTAATTAAGATTTATGACAAGTGTGGCTTTGATGTTGTGGGTTCTATAATTAAAGAAAACAAAAGAGTTAGAACAATTTTATTGGACAAGATAGAGCGAATTAATGTAAATATTATTAATGACCTGCTTTTTAAGGTGGAATCTGAAAAGAAATTATATAATGACATTTTTTCTGATGTGGAGTCAAAATGTAAGACTAATATGAAAAGGAAGCAGGCTAAATTAGAGAGGGATGTAAGGGATTACAAGTATGGTAGGGCCTATCCTAACACTAAAACATCTTATTCTTTTGCTACTGCAGCCTTTTACCAAACTGACAATGGACCTGTAGATTCTCCTAGACAGAATGTAGATCTAGAGGGGCAGGATATGTTTTTTGATCAACCTGAAATTTTTGAAATGGACATGCCTGTCCCTTTACGGAGATCGGACAGGATTCGCAACCAGAATCCTGTCCGTTATCCACAGTACAAGAACAATTACAGACGGAATTACCATTGAATGTTCATTTAGATATGAACACTCCAGTAACAAAACAAGGTCATATTTATACATTGAATGATTACAAGATTTTTAACTATAGTGATATAGAAGTAAAAGTGGAACATTTTCATTTATTTTCAAAGGGTTTTAAATTTATTCCCATTAGAAAGGCCAGTTTACCCAGACTAATTGTAGATTTAAAGTTATTTTTAAGAAAAATGAACTTTGCTTTATTATTTCAGGAAAACAAAATTGAAATAGAGGGTACTGGCTCTCTGAGGAAAAGAAGCACTATGAACCCACCTTTACATCCACAACTGAAAAACTTGGATATAATTCTAGAAAGGGAAATTAGGAAAGTAGTAAGCCAGCATAGGATTTTTCCTAATTTGTCAGTAGGTGGAAAAGCAGTGTTAAACGAACTGAGAAATAACAGGAATGTCAGAATTATGCAGCCCGATAAAGGTGGAGGTACAGTATTGATGGATTTTATAACCTATGAATCCAAAATGAAGGATTTACTTTGTGATACCTCCAAATACTCAAGGGCTTCTGTCAACAAGGTCAATTTGGCACATTCCAAAATTAAGTTGTTATTGTATGATTTACTATTGGAGGGTTCCATTGATAAGGACACCTATAATTTTTTGATTAACCTACATCCCAGGATCCCTTCAGTTTTTGGGATACCCAAGGTCCATAAGGACCAAGTGGACCCTCCTCTTAGAGTTATTGTGGCCTCGGAAGGTTCTGCTACTACTTCACTGGCTAAATTTGTGGATGACAAACTAAAAAAAGCTTTCTTATGAGGGTCCAACTGTACTAAAGGACTTTTGGGATTTTCTTAGGTGTGTCCAACCTCATTTACTTTCCTCAGAATTGTCCTTTGTTACTTTAGATGTGGTAGATTTGTTTGGATCCATTCCTCATGATGTTGGGCTTCAGTGGCTAGAAGATAGTATGAGGGATAACAAATAGTTTTCAGGGGACGACTTTAGGAACTGTTTAACGTTCATGGACACAATTCTCACCAACAATTATATGTTTTTCCAAGGAGAATTTTTTAAGCAAAAGAGGGGAGTTGCAATGGGGGCTAAATTTGCACCCACATACGCGAACATAATTTTGTCCAGATGGGAAGAATTATACATATTAAACAGTCCTTTTGTTGGGTGCTGGTCTTTATATAAAAGGTTCCTGGACGATATAGTCATATTTTGGACAGATACACATCAAAGATATATTGAATTTTTAGATTATTTAAAAAGTTCCACCACTTTTTTAGATTTCACTTATAGTTATAATTCAGAAACCCTCATTTATTTGGATGTTTTCATTTCCAAAAAAGCTGATGGCTTCTCTTCTTGTATTTACCGTAAGGAAACATTCTCCAACTCTTACCTACATTTTAAGAGCAGCCACCCTTTTTTCCAGAAGAAGAATCTGGTTAATGGACAGTTAGTAAGAGTTAGTAGAATGACTTCGGATGATCATGACTTCATCATTGAAAGTGGTAAAGTTTTAGAAATGTTTAACAGAAGTGGTTACCCTGATATGTTATTACAAGAGATGTTTGATTTAGTGGCCAGGGAAGAAAAGATAGATTTGCCCCTATTTTAGGACAAACCATTCAAGCTGCAGGACATACAAATACCCACATGAATGAGCTTAAGAAATGGGATGATGCATTCATTTTAGATTATTCAGGGGATGCAGCTGTAATTAAGGAAGTTATTTTTAATGAATGGAACAGGTTTGTGGAAATTTCCGATTTAAATGTATTCAAAAACAAATCTTTGAAGTTTACTTATCGGAAAGACTTAAATTTTAAACAATTATTTGAGTTTGGTATACAGAATATGGCTAGGGCATCTTTAAAAAGAGCGGGTACTTTCAAATGTGGATCCTGCTCACAGTGCCCCTATATAGCTAATAAAACCAGCATTTACATTACAGCAAGAGACAAGGAGATTACTAGTGACAGTTTCTCTAACTGTAATACTTATGGTGTGGTTTACATTGCTATATGTAAAATGTGTAGTTCTTACTACGTTGGAAAAACCGAGAGAAAGTTAAAAAAACGTATATACGAGCATTTGTATGAAATAAAGAAACACTGGTGTTTTGTGATTTTCAATAAAAGATCCTTTTAAGAAGGAATCCTGGTTTCCGACCTCTATTTGGACACTCCTTGCAAGTCTTTATTTTTGGTTTTGGTTGTTGTTTGACTTGCTTCCATCTTTTGGTTTGGTTTTGATTTTAAAGTAATTTCGCAAAATTTTGTGAGATTACACAGTAACTTAAGTTATCAGCTTTTAGAATTTTTGGTACTTGGCATTTATCTGTTTTGGGGTTTTACTTAGTTTTATATTGTGCTTTACGTGTTTACCTATTTTTCATAGATTGAAAGTTGTTTACCATGCAGTACTTCTGTTAATTAGGAACCTGCCTTACTGATACGAACAGCTGCATATTATATACACTGCCTGGCCTTCACTACAGCAGAGAATAAAACTATTTGACGATACATTATGAAGTAAATTATATAAAAAAAAAACTATTCCAGATATTCAGAAATAACCCCACTTCTGGTGGGTAAGAGCTGATGATGCTGCCAAAAGGGGTTGTTTCCACAACTGAGAAAAATGCAATTCACAGACATGTTAGCAGCAATGAGGAAAGATCTCATTACTAGTTAATTTGTATTTCTCTAAATTACCATTAATTGTAGTGAGTGTAAATCAGTACTTTCCTGCAGTAGTTAACATTGGCGGCTGATGCATCTTGTTGGCACAGGCACCCCTCCATTCACTCTCTCATATACACACACACATACACACACACACACACACACACACACACACACACACACACACACACACACACACACACACACACATATGCCCTCACATACCTCTTACCTATCTCTGAGTTGATAAAACATCCCCAATGTCTCTTCTTATTTCTGTCCCTGGCTTCATGAATCATAAATCAAAGATTCTTACAGTTGTTCGATAATGCCAGACAGAGTTTCATTTTTCTTATCATTCATAAAGTGCATCATGATGGCAGATCTGTTGTTTTATTAGCATTTTAAGTGAGTCCAAGTAATGGTTTAAAACTGTCCCTGATCTTACAGAATGCCCCTGATGTTGCTTCTTATACTTGCCCTGTCCCTTGTACTTCACAGACCATTGCAGTCAGTGAATAATGATAAAAATTAGAGTTTTATACTTGCACTGTGGTGCAGGGGGTAGGGCTGTCACCTCACAGCAAGAGGTCCTCTGGTTCAATTCTCATCTGGGGTGCTTTCTGTGTGCAGTCTGCTTATCCTTCCTGTGTTCACATGGATTTTTCTCTGAATATTCGAGTCTTCTCTCACATTCCAAAGATGTGCAGTAGGTGGAGTGG